>NC_053025.1:450045851-450079328 GCF_003073215.2 Triticum urartu | reverse complement strand
TTCTCCATTCATCAAGTGAGCTAATATCAAATAACCTCTTTTCACCGGCAAGTTTAAAATCATAGTCGAGCTCTTTAATAGCCCAATATGCCTTATGTTCTAGTTCGAGAGGTAAGTGACATGCTTTTCCATAAACCATTTTATACGGAGACATACCCATATGATTTTTATATGCAGTTCTATAGGCCCATAATGCATCATCAAGTTTCTTGGACCAATTCTTTCTAGATCTATTGACAGTCTTTCGCAAAATTAATTTGAGTTCTCTATTACTCAATTCTACTTGACCACTAGACTGTGGGTGATACAGAGATGCAATTCTATGATTGACGTCATATTTAGCAAGCATTTTACGGAAAGCACCATGAATAAAATGTGAACCACCATCAATCATTAAATATCTAGGGACTCCAAACCTTGGAAAAATAACTTCTTTAAGCATTTTAATAGAAGTATTATGATCAGCACTACTAGTTGGAATAGCTTCTACCCACTTAGTAACGTAATCAACAACAACTAAAATATGTGTATATCCATTAGAGGCAGGAAAGGTCCCATATAATCAAAGCCCCAAACATCAAACGGTTCAATAACAAGTGAATAATTCATAGGCATTTCTTGATGTCTACTAATATTACCAATTTTTTGACATTCATCACAAGATAGGACAAACTTACGGGCATCCTTGAAGAGAGTAGGCCAATAAAAAACGGATTGCAATACCTTATGTGTAGTTCTATCTCCCGCATGGTGTCCTCCATAAGTTTCGGAGTGGCACTTGCGTACGATCTGTTCCTGTTCATGCTCAGGTACACAACGTCTAATAACACCATCTACTCCTTCTTTATAAAGATGTGGGTCATCCCAAAAGTAATGTCTCAAATCATAGAAGAACTTTTTCTTTTGTTGGTATGTGAAGCTAGGTGGTATAAATTTAGCAACTATGTAATTAGCAAAATCAGCATACCAAGGGGTACTACAAGAAGTACTTATGACATTTAATTGTTCATCAAGAAAGCTATCATCAATAGGTAGTGGGTCATCAAGAACATTCTCTAACCTAGATAAGTTGTCTGCAACGAGGTTCTCAGCTCCTTTTCTATCAACAATATGCAAATCAAATTCTTGTAGCAAGAGAACCCATCTAATAAGTCTAGGTTTAACATCTCTCTTCTCCATAAGATATTTAATAGCAGCATGATCAGTGTGGATAGTTACTTTAGAATCAACAATATAAGATCTGAACTTATCACAAGCAAATACAACCGCTAAAAGTTCTTTTTCAGTAGTAGCATAATTTCTTTGAGCATTGTCTAGAGTCTTACTAGCATAATGGATAACATTTAATTTCTTATCAACTCTTTGCCCTAGAACAGCACCTACAGCATAATCGCTAGCATCACACATAATTTCAAAGGGTAAATTCCAATTAGGTGGCTGAACAACAGGTGCAGAGACTAATGCTTTCTTAAGTATTTCAAATGGTTCTACACAATCAACATCAAAGACAAATGGTATATCTTTTTGTAATAAATTAGTCAAAAGCCGAGAAATTTTTGAGAAGTCCTTAATGAACCTCCTATAAAATCCGGCTTGACCAAGGAAACTTCTTATACCTTTGATGTCCTTGGGACATGGCATCTTTTCAATAGCATGAACCTTGGCTTTATCAACTTCAATACCACTTTTAGAAACTTTATGCCCCAAGACAATACCTTCATTAACCATAAAGTGGCACTTTTCCCAATTCAAGACAAGATTAGTTTCTTCACATCTCTGCAAAACTCGATCAAGATTGCTCAAGCAATCATCAAAAGAAGATCCATAGACGGAAAAGTCGTCCATGAAAACCTCACAAATCTTTTCACAAAGTAAGAGAATATAGCCATCATGCATCTTTGAAAGGTAGCAGGTGCATTATATAAACCAAAAGGCATTCGTCTATAAGCAAAAGTACCAAAAGGGCATGTAAAAGTAGTCTTTGATTGATCTTTAGCCGACACAGGTATTTGAGAGAAACCAGAATAACCATCTAGAAAGCAGTAATGTGTATGCTTGCATAATCTTTCTAGCATTTGATCGATAAAAGGTAAGGGGTAATGATCTTTCTTCTTCATGCTCTGAAAGGTTAGCACTAATAATAACATGATATATCTTCTTTTCATCAATATAAGCATATTTAAGATTATCAGGCAACGGTTTAAGCTCAAACACGGGATCACCCTTAGGTGGAGGGGGATCCCCTAGGATTTCAACAGGCAAATTGTGTTTCAGAATAGGTTCCTGTTTAAAGAATACTTCATCTATTTCCGTTCTTTCATTCATAAACATATCATTCTCATGGTCTAGCAAATATTGTTCTAAAGGATTACTAGGAGGTACGGCAATAGAAGCAAGACCAATAATTTCATCCTTACTAGGCAATTCTTCTTCACGGTGTTGTTTACTAAATTTAGAGAAGTTAAACTCATGAGTCATATCATCTAAGCCGACAGTAACAATATCCCTTGTGCAATCTATGGTAGCATTAACAGTATTTAAGAAGGGTCTACCAAATATAATGGGACAAAAGCTATCTTGTGGGGAACCAAGAACAAGAAAATCAGCAGGATATTTAGTTTTCCCACATAAGACTTCAACATCTCTAACAATTCCCATTGGTGAAATAGTATCTCTATTAGCAAGTTTAATAGTAACATCAATTTCTTCTAACTCAACAGGTGCAATGTCATGCCTAATTTCTTTGTATAAGTCAATAGGTATTGCACTAGCACTAGCACCCATATCATATAAGCCATGATAACAATGATCTCCTATTTTAACAGAAATAGCAGGCACACCTACCATAGGTCTATTTTTATCTTTAGCACAAGGTTTAGCAATTCTAGCAGTTTCACCGCAGAATTGAATAACATGCCCATCAATATTATCAGACAAGAGATCTTTAACAATAGCAATATTAGATTCTACTTTAACTTGCTCAGGAGCTGTATGTGTTTTAATATTGCTTTTATGAACCACAGTTGAAGCTTTAGCATGATCCTTTATCCTAACAGGGAAAGGTGGTTTCTCAACATAACAAGTAGGAACAATAGGATAATTATAAGTGATAGTCTTTTCTTCAACTTTAATAGGTGCAACTACTTTTACTTCTATGGGAGGATGATATTTAAACCACTTCTCCTTAGGGAGATCAACATAAGTAGCAAAAGATTCACAAAAAGAAACTACTATCTCAAAATCAAGTCCATATTTAGTGCTAAACTTACGGAAAATATGTATCCATAAAAGATTTAACACAATCAAAACTAGGTGTCATACCTGACTCCTTAACATTGTCGAGGTCCCAATCTTCAGAGTTGCATTTAATTCTATCCAATAAATCCCATCTAAATCCAATAGTCTTCATTATAAAAGAGCCAACACAAGAAGTATCGAGAATGGTGCGATTATTTTCAGAAAGACGAGCATAAATTTTTTGAAGAATTGTTTCTCTTGGAAGATCATGATTGGGGCATGAATATAACATTGATTTAAGCCTCCCCCAAGCTTGAGCAATGCTTTCTTCTTCGCGAGGCCAAAAATTATATATATAATTGTGGTCACGATGAACAAGATGCATAGGGTAATACTTTTGATGAAATTTAAATTTCAATCTTCTATAGTTCCATGATCTCGTATCATCACATAGCCTATACCATGTCAATGCGTCTCCCTTCAAAGATAAAGGAAGACCTTATTCTTAGCAACATCATCGGGTATACCTGCAAGCTTAAATAATCCACAAACTTCATCCACATATATTAGGTGTTCATCAGGATGCTTTGTTCCATCTCCTGTAAAAGGATTAGCTAGCAGTTTTTCTATCATACCCGAAGGATACTCATAAGGAATTTTATTTTCAATAGGTTCAGTAGGATGAGGAGCAACTCTTTGCTCTACTGGTGGGGTGAAGATACCCCGAACAAGCCCCTCAGAGGATTACTTTCCATAGTAACAAGTGACAGTAAATTTCAGCACACTATATGAATTTTTCCTTACCAAATTCCACCTATTAAAGGCGCTTCACTCCCCGGCAACGGTGCCAGAAAAGAGTCTTGATGACCCACAAGTATAGGGGATCTATCGTAGTCCTTTCAATAAGTAAGAGTGTCGAACCCAACGAGGAGCAGAAGGAAATGATAATCGGTTTTCAGCAAGGTATTCTCTGCAAGTACTGAAATAAGTGGTAACAGATAGTTTTGTTATGAGATGATTTGTAACGAGCAACAAGTAACAAAAGTAAATAAAGTGCAGCAAGGTGGCCCAATCCTTTTTGTAGCAAAGGACAAGCCTGGACAAACCCTTATATAAGGAAAAGCGCTCCCGAGGACACATGGGAATATCGTCAAGCTAGTTTTCATCACGTTCATATGATTCGCGTTCGGTACTTTGATAATTTGACATGTGGGTGGACCGGTGCTTTGGTGCTGTTCTTACTTGAAAAATCATCCCACTTATGATTAACCTCGATTGCAAGCATCCGCAACTACAACAAAATATTAAGGTAAACCTAACCATAGCATGAAACATATGGATCCAAATCAGCCCCTTACGAAGCAACGCATAAACTAGGGTTTAAGCTTCTGTCACTCTAGCAACCCATCATCTACTTATTACTTCCCAATGCCTTCCTCTAGGCCCAAATAATGGTGAAGTGTTATGTAGTCAACGTTCACATAACACCACTAGAGGCTAGACAACATACATCTCATCAAAATATCGAACGAATACCAAATTCACATGACTACTAATAGCAAGACTTCTCCCTTGTCCTTAGGAACAAACGTAACTACTCACAAAGCATATTCATGTTCATAATCAGAGGGGTAATAATATGCATAAAGGATCTGAACATATGATCTTTCACCAATTAAACCAACTAGCATCAACTACAATGAGTAATTAACACTACTAGCAACCTACTAGCACCAATCCCGGACTTGGAGACAAGAATTGGATACAAGAGATGAACTAGGGTTTTAAGATGAGATGGTGCTGATGAAGATGTTGATGGGGATTTCCCTCTCCCGATGAGAGGAGCGTTGGTGATGACGATGGCGATGATTTCCCCCTCCGGGAGGGAAGTTTCCCAGGCAGAACAGCTCTGCCGGAGCTCTAGATTGGATCCGCCAAGGTTCCGCCTCATGGCGGCGGAGTTTCGTCCCGAAAGGTTCTCGACGAAAGACTTCATATAGCATAAGATGGTCATCGGAGAGCCACCAGGGGGCCCACGAGGTAGGGGGGCGCGCCCTACGGGGGGCGCCCCCACCCTCATGGAAAGGGTGTGGGCCCCCTGGTCTTCATCTTTGGCGAGGATTTTTCATTATTTATTATAAGGTATTCTGTGGAGTTTCAGGACTTTTAGAGTTGTGTAGAATAGGTCTCTAATATTTGCTCCTTTTCCAGCCCAGAATTCCAGCTGCCGGCATTCTCCCTCCTTTATGTAAACCTTATAAAATAAGAGAGAATAGCCATAAGTATTGTGACATAATGTGAAATAACAGCCCATAATGCAATAAATATCGATATAAAAGCATGATGCAAAATGGACGTATCAGTGCCGCCCTTCCTTGGGCAAGCCTCCCGCTTATGATTAACCCCTCTCTCAAGCATCAACAACTACGAAAGAAGTATTAAGGTAAACCTAACCATAGCATGAAACATATGGATCCAAATCAGTCCCTTACGAAGCAACGCATATAGTAGGGTTTAAGCTTCTGTCACTTTAGCAACCCATCATCTACTTATTACTTCCCAATGCCTTCCCCTAGGCCCAAATAACGGTGAAGTGTCATGTAGTCGACGTTCACATAACACCACTAGAGGAAAGACAACATACATCTCATCAAAATATCGAACGACTACCAAATTCACATGATTACTTATAACAAGACTTCTCCCATGTCCTCAGGAACAAACGTAACTACTCACAAAGCATATTCATAATTATAATCAGAGGGGTATTAATTATCATTAAGGATCTGAAAATATAATCTTCCACCGGATAAACCAACTAGCATCAACTACAAGGAGTAATCAACACTATTAGCAACCCACAGGTACGAATCTGAGGTTTTGGGACCAAGACCGAATACAAGAGATGAACTAGGGTTTGAGAGGAGTTGGTGCTGGTGAAGATGTTGATGGAGATTGACCCCCTCTCGATGAGAGGATCGATGGTGATGACGATGGTGACGATTTCCCCCTCCCGGAGGGAAGTTTCCCCGGTAGAACAGCTCTGCCGGAGCCCTAGATTGGTTATACGCAGGTTCCGCCTCGAGATGACGGCGCTTCATACCGAAAGCTTCTTCTTAATTTTTCCAAGGTAAAAGACACCATATAGCCAAATATGGGCACCGGAGGCCTGCCAGGGGGCCCACAAGGCCGGGGGCGTGCACAGGGGGTAGGGCGCGCCCTCCACCCTTGTGGCTGGCTGGTGGCCCCCCTTTGGTACTTTCTTCGCCCAATATTTCTTATTTATTCCAAAATCATGCTCCGTGAACTTTCAGGACTTTTGGAGTTGTGCAGAATAGATCTCTAATATTTGCTCCTTTTCCATCCCAGAATTCCAGCTGTCGGCATTCTCCCTCTTCATGTAAACCTTGTAAAATAAGAGAGAATAGGCATAAGTATCGTGATATAATGTGTAATAACAACTCATAATGCATTAAATATCAATATAAAAGCATGATGTAAAATGGATGTATCAACTCCCCCAAGTTTAGACCTCGCTTGTCCTCAAGCGAAAACCGATATCGATAAATATGTCCACATGTTTAGAGATAGAGGTGTCGATAAAAATAAGATACTGACATGAGGGCATCATGATCATCTTTAGAACAGCAACATATATTGTCATATAATTTCTTATGCTAAAGTAACAATTCGTTCACAAGGTAAAGTATGAATCAGAAACTTTATTGAAAACTAACAAACTATGATCTCAATCATTGAAGCAATTGCAATTTATCATAACGTCGGAAAGAGTCAATATAAGAGCTTTTCAGCAAGTCCACATACTCAACTATCATATAATCTTTCGCAATTAGTAACACTCACGCGATACTTATGGGTACAAAGTTTCAATCGAACACAAAGAAAGATAGGGGCTTATAGTCTCACCTCCCAACCTCTTACCTTAAGGGTTATGTCAACAATAATACCTTATGAAAACCTACATCCGAGTGGATATATATATATATATAGGTAAAACTGTGTCTACCATAGCTTGCCACAGAACTAGTTAAGGTTCGCTAAACTTTTAACGGTTTAAAAGTTATCAAAAAATATGAAAAAAAATATGGGAGTATCTCTCTAATGTAATAATATGATCCAACGGAGGGATTATCAAAATATGCATCTATGTGTCCTCGGCAAAAATAATAAGCATTTCAGCTCACTGCGACATAAATATATACTGAACTATTTGTTCTTTTTGTCCAGGACACATACAGTTGTATTTTTCTAATCCCTCCGTTGGATCTTGTTATATTATAGGTGTGTTGGTTCAGTATTTTTTTCAGAATTTTTGAGAACTTTTGCACCGTTGAAACCCTTAACTAGTTCTGTGGTAAGCACTTGTAGAAAATCCTACTCATATATATATATATATATATATATATATATATATATATAGTGTTACTATTCATCATCCAGGGTGTAGAATAACTTATTCTTCACCCGAGGTAATCTTACGATCGCTTCCTAAATAAATTACGTTTATAATATAAATAGTTACATGCATATTGATTCAATATGTAAAATTTGGTATCAAAAAGCAAAAATATAGGTTATAAGACCAGAAAAACCACATTTTATGTATGTTTTTTACATTCATAATTTTATGTAACATAAAATATTTTTTACGGCAAGTACACATTTTCTTACGTTCTCTTTTTATGTATGAAATAAGACAAAATTTATGAAACGTAAAAATACGGTGCATTGATGTCAAAATAGAAAGGGGGTGAAGAATAACTATTCCTCACCCAGGGTGACGAATAGCGCGACCCTATATATATATATATATATATATATATATATATATATATATATATATATATATCCCTAATCCCTAATCTTTCCCTAATAATAAAGCACAGATTGACTCCGTGGATTCACCGTCACAATACGCTTCTTCCCGTGATTTTACGCTTTCACTTTGAATTTAAAACATATGCGAGGTGGTACTAAATTTTGTTTTCTTTCATCCGTCAGAGTCGATCGCAACCTCGTGCCTAACAACCTTTGACACAACCAACTAAGCTAGCTCCATCTGTGCTATAAGGAAAGTTCATTCAGGTTTCAAATAGTCCCACATCGCTCCCTCCAAACCAAACTTTGTAATTTAAAAGGATCTTCGAGTTTCCTGGGAATCAAGGAGCAGATTCGGGAATCAATAAGGAAGGAAATAATTTGCCCAATAAGGAAGGAAAAGAGGAAGAAATAATGATGGAAAGAGAGGGAAAAGAAAGGAAAGAGTGGATAGGTAAATAAGGAAGCAAATGGAGAAGGAAAGAGGGAAGAGCAGATAAGCAAATGGAATTGAATTCATAGAAGGAAAAAGAGAGAGGGATTTCGGTCTTGAAGAAGGAAAGAGGGAAGCAAATGAAATTGAATCCAAGAAGGAAAGAGGGATTTCGGTATTGAAAAAAATTGGACTGGTGGTGTTACTGTAAAAGTACATCCTAATCGGCCGGACATGCTCGCTATGCACAACTATGGCCACCGGCTCCATCATTCCTTTTCCTTCCACCTAATCATGAAAGTTTTTAATTAGAAACCATTTAGGTCATAATGAGATATCTTTTTAGTTCTTTTAGAAACTGATTTCAAATATTTTTCTGAAAAACCAATTCGTGTAGAACTTGGAGCAGAGCGAGCGATCCGTCTACAACTCGGAGTAGAACATAGGATTTGGAGGAGAGTGAGCGATCCGTCTACAACTCGGAGTAGAACAAAGGACTTGGAGCAGAGCGATATCGATGGAAGCTTTCAGGTTCAGCTTCGATCTAGAAACTCCGCTCGCTTTCAAGCTGATAAAATTTAGCTTTCTTTGAAATATGAAAATATTGTATTGCTGCTTTTCTTTACAGAAAAGTTTAAATTCTTCTTGTCATGCCTATTAGTAAGGTTGTGAATTTCTTAGTGTCCACTATATAAAAACAATAGTTTGACATATGTGAGCAATCTTCACTATCCAGATGCCTAAACAGTAATCAATGATATATCTAGCACGTACTATGTCATGTTTCATGTTCCGAACTACCATTTTGAATAACTCAACTATCATTCGGTCCATTGTTATTGTCATCAGCAACATGTCTCCCATGACCCAGTTTGTCGACCTTGCCACCCCTGATTCATAACAACATGCACTTGCTCTATACAAAAGCACATACATCCCCAAGCTTCGACCTTGCCACCCCTGATTAATTGTAAATGAAGACCAACAATGCTATCTGATGTGCATAGGATCCTAAAGGCAGTTTGATATGCTATCTAAGGAAGAATAGGATCATATGTCTCCGAGCATTGATTCACATCCCGTTGCAACGATGTATGTGCAAAACAGTCCTTGCACTTTTAGGTGACCTTGCCACCCCTGATTCATAACAACATGCACTTGCTCTGTACAAAAGCACATACATCCCCGAGCTTCGACCTTGCCACCCCTGATTAATTGTAAATGAAGACCAACAATGCTATCTGATGTGCATAGGATCCTAAAGGCAGTTTGACATGCTATCTAAGGAAGAATAGGATCATATGTCTCCGAGCCTTGATTCACATCCCGTTGCAACGATGTATGTGCAAAACAGTCCTTGCACTTTTAGGTATTAAACCCGCAATCCACATATAAGTAAAATAACGATTCGTTAGAAAAAAACATCAGCCGTAGGTCCCTTCCTTATCCTGACCTCTCGATCGCCGCCCTCCCTTAAAAAATGCTCCCCCCACACACACCTCCCACCGACCTCCAGCGGCGCTCTTGCGCCCCAACCTCCCAACCCTGCCCTCACGCCTCCCACCCCAACCTCTGACGCGCCCCCGCGCTCTGCACTACGTTCAAGCTCCTGTCCTGGCCGGTCTCCTCCGTGAGCACCTCCCACCCCAACCTTCGCCGTGTCGCCTATCATGCCCCATCACCGGTGTCTTCCCTCGGCACGCAGGAGAGCACGAACACACAACGAAGGGAACAATGAAGGTTTCGATGGTGGGGGCGCGAGCTCGGTCGCGGTTGCGTTCATCCACCTCGCCAGCAGAGCAGCGCAAGGTCGGAGGCGTACCCCGCTTAGCATGGTTGTGGCCGATGTGTGCAGCTTCTAGGAAGAGGTCGTGGGGGAGTGGAGGCCACGCCAGCGAGGCGTTCCCACCTACCACCCCGACCTTCGGCGCTGGCGGCACTCCTCCCGCCCCGATGTTCGGCGGCGCTGCGAAAATGGAGCCCAAGCTACTGCTTCTCTCCTTCTCCTTCTCCTTTTTCCTCTGTTCTCCTCCCGAAACTCGCAGCAGAAGTTAAGTCGGGTCAGAAAATCTCGGTTGTGTCCTGCTATAATATTTTATAGCACTCCTTCCTTTTCGGATGAGCACTAATATTTTGATGTTTAATCTTACTATAGATGTTTATTAAATTTGGATATAAAAACTGATGCACAATGGCACATGAAGCTGGTTGTGCCTTTATTTGCCCGGTGCAACGCACGGACATTTGTACTAGTCTATCCCTAATAATAAAGCACGGATTGACTCCATGGGTTCACCGTCACAATACGCTTTCTTTCTGTAAATTTACGCTTTCAGTTTGAATTTAAAACATATACACGAGGTGGTACTAATGTTGCCATTGGTATAGATTTCACAAATTACGATTTTTATCCGTCACGGGCTTTGCCCCACATGGGCCAAGATTGTGAGCTGCGACTTCGCCCTTGCATATGGGCCGAGATTGTAGAGGAGCGCATCAGCCGTAGGTCCCTTCCTTATCCTGACCTCTCGATCGCCGCCCTCCCTTAAAAAATGCCCCCCCCCACACACCTCCCACCGACCTCCAGCGGCGCTCTTGCGCCCCAACCTCCCAACCCTGTCCTCACGCCTCCCTCCCCAACCTCCGACGCGCCCCTGCGCTCTGCACTGCGTTCAAGCCCCTGTCCTGGCCGGTCTCCTCCGTGAGCACCTCCCACCCGAACCTTCGCCGTGTCGCCTATCACGCCCCATCACCGGTGTCTTCCCTCGGCACGCAGGAGAGCACGAACACACAACGAAGGGAACAATGAAGGTTTCGATGGTGGGGGCGCGAGCTCGGTCGCGGTTGCGTTCATCCACCTCGCCAGCAGAGCAGCGCAAGGTCGGAGGCGTACCCCGCTTAGCATGGTTGTGGCCGATGTGTGCAGCTTCTAGGAAGAGGTCGTGGGGGAGTGGAGGCCACACCAGCGAGGCGTTCCCACCTACCACCCCGACCTTCGGCGCCGGCGGCACTCCTCCCGCCCCGATGTTCGGCGGCGCTGCGAAAATGGAGCCCAAACTACTGCTTCTCTCCTTCTCCTTCTCCTTTTTCCTCTGTTCTCCTCCCGAAACTCGCAGCAGAAGTTAAGTCGGGTCAGAAAATCTCGGTTGTGTCCTGCTATAATATTTTATAGCACTCCTTCCTTTTCGGATGAGCACTAATATTTTGATGTTTAATCTTACTATAGATGTTTATTAAATTTGGATATAAAAACTGATGCACAATGGCACATGAAGCTGGTTGTGCCTTTATTTGCCCGGTGCAACGCACGGACATTTGTACTAGTCTATCCCTAATAATAAAGCACGGATTGACTCCATGGGTTCAACCGTCACAATACGCTTTCTTTCTGTAAATTTACGCTTTCAGTTTGAATTTAAAACATATACACGAGGTGGTACTAATGTTGCCATTGGTATAGATTTCACAAATTACGATTTTTATCCGTCACGGGCTTTGCCCCACATGGGCCAAGATTGTGAGCTGCGACTTCGCCCTTGCATATGGGCCGAGATTGTAGAGGACCGCAGCAAAAATTAGTTGATTTTCATGGGAGTCGAACTCAAGAACTGCCATTTAATCTCAACATGCACAACCAACTGGGCTAAAGCCAGGCACGCGTTAGCTTATGAATTTCCTGGGAAATAAGCAGAGCTGCCCCGAGAGTCTAAGAAATAAATGATTTTCTGCAATTAGAAATACAAGAAAGGAAGGAATAACGTCAAGAAAAAAAGGCAAATGAAGAAGTTGACTCCACGGGAAGGCAATGATTTAATTAGTGCAGCTTGATTGCTTTCCTACTTAAAAGCGGAGATGCAGATCTAAAAAAAGCAAGATGCACGCTGGATAATTATTGTCGCTGATTGCCTTCCTATTTAAAAAGCGGGCATATATATGCATATCACGAAATTAATTAGTAGGAAATCCAACATTAAATTATTTTATTTTATATTTTAACTTTCTGTTATTAATCTGATTTTTAGATAAAATCAAGCTTTTTAATTGTACAATTTTGAACAAAAGTTTCTAAGTTTCATAATTTTCTTCCTCGGTTCCTAATTTTAGCTAATTTTTCCTTTTTTCCCTTTTAGTAAAACTCTGGCAGACATGACAAGAATTACATTATGTTTAGACTATCAAGAACAATCATTAGAGAGGAAAGTAACCTTTTTTGGTGGGGTGAGTAACCATATTTGTGACTTTTTTAAGATATAGAGTGCACTAGATTTTTTTTCAAATTTTTTTACCTTCTCTATCAATATAGATATAGAATTTGTCACAATTTGGCAGAAGAAGGGGCGCTTTGTGTCGATTTTAAGCAATACCCGGGGTGTGTTGACAATTGAGGAACATTGTTGTGAACCATCGAGTTTGGCATTTTGTTTGAAATCTAGGAAGTGCTTTCGACTAAGAAAATATTTTTTAAGGTATGCGCGTTGGATCAAAGATAATCAGTTATATTTTTAATTGCATATGATGTGGAAGTATAGGTTTATTTTAACACATTCAAGTGCAAGTGCAACCGATATATAAGTTATTTTGTGACAATGTGCGTCCATAGATCTTTGTAAACATTAAATTGTTCATGAGCCGTTATATTTTGTCCATAAAATTCTAATTACATTTGAATACATATTAATTTTGTCTTCCGGTGCAACGCACGGGTATATGTGCTAGTCTATCCCTAATAATAAAGCACGGATTGACTCCGTGGGTTCACCGTCACAATACGCTTTCTTCGTATGAATTTACGCTTTCAGTTTAATTTAAATCATATACGCGAGGTGGTACTAATTTGGGAACCACGTCGCTGCCGCCTGGTGTCGTTTCGCTTGGGAACGAGCGAGGCACTCGCTCGCCAGCCGCCCCATGCTTCGTGCGCATGGGCCTGCCCCAGGCGCCCTGGCCTAGCCCCGTCCGCGTGAACGCCCAGATCCACAGCCTTTTGGCCCAATGTGAGCACTGCCCGCTAATCCTCACCCGGTGCACGTTTTGCTATTCCTCGCATGCTCCCTGTGTAGCCCAGTTCTGCAGGATTCGGCCCGACTATGTTTTTTCTCTGTCCGCTACGATTTCTGCCGGTGTTTGTTAAACTTGTGAAAAGGGAGAAGGTTCTGGTTAATAGATAGTCCCACATCGTCTTCTTGTACTCAATCTCACCAGTTTAAATATGTTTATGAGTTGACGGCAAAAAGCAGCGTTGAAAGAGTTGGTCAAAGAAGGAATCAATGGGCATCCTGAAAAGGTGAGGAAAGATAGGAGGGAAGAGAGGAGACCGGGTCACAAGGGGTGAGATGCACACCGGCAGGGTCGTGCTACTGCTGGTGCAGATCACCGGCTGGGGAGGGACCGGAGTTGAGAAACGGCGCGCGGATGACCAAGGGCACCGAGGCTCGTCTGCGTCACGATACCACACGCAATCGTCCGATTCATGTGCCGCGTGGTTCCAAGCTTGCTGCACGTCTGGTTGATGGGAATTAGCAGGCCCATACTACGCTAGCCTTCTTTTCCTACAAAAGCTCAGGTTTTATGCACCGGTACTAAATGTTTTAATCACCAAATAAAATACCGAATTAAAATGAGATTGGTTGCAAACTGTAGTACATATATGCTGAATGTCAAAATGTTTAGTACAAACTATACGTTGCTTGCTCTTCACAAGATAAAACCGACATAAAACTGATTATTATTTCGCCAAAATTAAAATCTAGACTCCCAAGTCCCAAGAAATTACCATGCCCGTGGCGGGTAACGGCGAGCCGACTGCGACAGGGGTTATAGCAGTGGTCGTCGGTGTCGGCGAGCTAGGTGCAGCGACGAGGCGCATGAGGATAAATGTGAAACAACAAGTGTGTAAAGTGGATAGCGATTAACAGTTACAGGGAGACGGATCAGAATGCGGACCCTGTTTTTCTGTTTTTTTTCTTCCTACATCCGGATGGCGCCTAGCACTGGCCAAAGAGATATCATTGTGGTGTCAACTACAATTAAAATGGGTTTACAGGCTGTGCATAATGTTGGGGATCGTAGCAGAAATTTAAAATTTTCTACGCATCACCAAGATCAATCTATGGAGTCATCTAGCAACGAGAGAGAGGGAGTGCATCTTCATACCCTTGAAGATCGCTAAGCGGAAGCGTTTAAGAGAACGGGGTTGATGGAGTCGTACTCGTCGTGATCCAAATCACCAATGATCCTAGCGCCGAACGGACGGCACCTCCGCGTTCAACACACGTACGGAGCGGAGACGTCTCCTCCTTCTTGATCCAGTAAGGAGGGAGAAGAAGTTGATGGAGATTCAGCAGCACGACGGCGTGGTGGTGGAAGTAGCGGGATCCCAGCATGGACATATGCTGATTGCGATGGAAGCCGAGGCAAACACACACCAAAAAACTGTATAAAACTCACACACGCTTAAAAAATTGCCTCATGCGGATGACAAAATTAACTACACATTTGAGGCTTTTTTTATTACCAAAAAATAATATTATGTGTAAACAATCAAAACATCTTTCCAAAAATATAATCAGGTGCAAACAATCAAAACATGTATGCTCATATTTCTAAATAAAATAAAATAAACTACACATTTAAGTTTTTGTTTTATATTTCCTACAAACATAGTCATATTTCAGGTACAATGACCAAGGAAGATCATATAAAAAATAAAACTTACAATGAGATTTTGAATATTCATAAGAAAAAAATGAATATAGGGTCTCACCTAAAAGAAATATTAGCCTGTTAGATTTCATCAATTTAATTTAAAATTCATACAGTAGGATAATGTTTTAAATTTTGAAATTTTGTTATTAATGTCATGAAATGAGATTTGGCATAGTAAAAATCTCTTATTCTATGCAGGAAGGGTACAATTCAAGCTAGAAAATCCACACTAGCAGTTAGATACTATCCCTACGTTCCTAGCTATCAATCCGATGTACAAAACAATGTATGCCTGTTGTAAACTTTTTTTTGGCACTATTAAACTTGAACAGGGAAATTAAGCTTTATTAATATTTCATATTCACGGTTTATGCTATTAGTGCTTCTCCGCTGTGTTCAAATGGTGGGCGTATACCTGTGTGGGGACTTGAAACCATCTTTTTAAGATTGAGGCATTTTTTTCCCGTTGCAACGCACGGGCCTTGTGCTAGTCTATTCCTCCTAATAATAAAGTACGGATTGACTCCGTGGGTTCACCGTCACAGTCATAATACGTTTTTACGATTCATATAGACACAATCATAATATAAACGAGGTGGTACTAATTAGCTCTAGCTAGATTGGTTGGTTGATTCGTGTCAACAGGCGCTCTCTTCCGAAAGTCCACCGATTACGTGGCCTCGACCTCATTGCTATCAGCAGCGGCGGCAAGCATACAACGGCAAGAGGAGTCCAACAAGGACATCGTGATCGTGGGAGCCGGGCTCGCCGGGCTCGCCGCCGCGCTCGGGCTGCACATGAAAGGGGTGAGGAGCGTGGTGCTGGAGTCATCCCCGGCGCTCTGGGCCTCGGGGTTCGCCTTCGCCACCTGGCCCAACGCCTTCCGCGCGCTCGATGCCCTCGGCATCGACGACCAGATCAGAAAGCTCCACCTGCACATCCAAGGGTCGCGCGTCATGTCGGCGTCCACGGGTGAGATAGCGAAGGAAGTGGACTTCAGGGACGAGTTCCGCTGCGTCAGGCGTGATGTGCTGCTGTAGGTCCTGGCGGCGGAGTTGCCGACGGACACCATCCGCTACTCCTCCAGGATCGTGTCCATCGACGACGGCGCCAAGATGCTCCACCTCGCCGACGGCTCGACTCTCCGGGCAAAGGTGTTGGTCGGCTGCGACGGGATCAACTCCGTCTCCGCAGTGGCCAGATGGCTGGGGCTCACCAAGCCGTCGCACCCCGGGCGCTCCGCCACACGGGGCCTCGTGCGTTACCCCCGACGGCCATGGTTTCCCGCCCAAGTTCTTGCTGGCCGGCGTGGCCTGGGTACTTGGGCGGCAGAATGGCTCGTGGTGGCACGGCGGCACGATGGTGCATGCGACGCGGCCTTGGCCCATCGCAGTGGTGCCAAGAACGCGATGCTCGCGGCCAGGTAGGCCAAGGCGCGTGGGTTGTTCGGGAACGCGGTTGCCGTTGGTGCATGGTGGTGACAGTCAGGAGCAGTGCAGCAGTGACTCCTGCAGACAGACGTGTGATGCTCGCGACAGCGCACGGGAGGCGGAGGCATGCGAGTGAGAGCCGGCGAAGCACATCAGATGGCAATGGCATTGAGGCTCGGCACCGGCACACCAGCGGCAGCCAACAACGCAGCGAGCGGCTGCATCGAGCCGTGATGCGAAAACCAGCATTCCAGCAGTTGCCTGACAGCCCGAGCATGCACTGCTGCGGAGCCAAAGCACGGCGGCGAGTGCAACCTGTTCGGGAACGGCTGCACGCTGGCTAACACTCGAGGCAGCTCCCAAAAAGTAATATTTCTACATATATTACACACGTATTCTATTTGTTTCTCTTCACAATTTTTTAATTTCATCGTACATATAGCAATGTATGTATATGCACAGTGCCAATGCATATGATAACAATGCAAGTCCCTCCCATTGCATGTTGTATTTTTTTATATGGATTACATAGTTCTGCAAGTGCACATATATATGCCAACAAAGCTAGCTTATACTGGATTTTATTACTATTGTGCTCAAGCTACAGTATGAAGCTTTAATTAGCACTTAATTACTCTTCTTGCTATGCTTGCAGAGGTAGAGGGATCATGCCTCATATGCAGAGTTACGCCTCATATGCAGAGTTACGTATACTTAAGAATCGGGTGCAATTTCATCGTATTTTTATTTACTTTCTACGGCTTCTTCTCCGAGTGCATATTTAGTGTATATATGTAGAACAATGACATCTATGCTGATATGTGTATGCAACTCTCCTTATTTTGTTAGTTTTTACAAGGGTCTGTCATAATTTTGTTTTATTTGTCTGGGGTGATTTATTTCCCACTGCTTGTAATTTGTGGTAGAGAAATTGAGAGGGAGGCCCCACTGTGAGAGTTTGCAGTTTGTGTGTTGATGTTTTTTTTGAACAATCACCGGGGGGGAGAGGATCCCCACCTGAATATATTACTCAAAGGTGCCCGAGGGCAAATTGCAGAATACATTATAGATTACAGCGAGAGGAGAGGTACATGCGCCAAGACACGACAGCCTCCCTACTAACGTGGTCCTTAAATCTGAAGGACCAAAGCGTGAAATCGGAGATAATGTTCCGAATAGTATCTAGGGGGAGTGTATCTCGTTACGGAACACACGAGCGTTTCTGGAATCCCAGAGCTTCCACAGGACGGCAAGGGCGACAGTAGGCCAAATGTTGATGTCGAGGCCTACCGGAGTAGGAGTATCCCAGATGAGGTCGATGCGGTTAGGGGCCTGGAGTCCCAGTATGGACCAGACCTGGCCCGTGCATGGGCAGAGTAGAGCGAGGTGCGCCGCATCCTCAGAAGACAAGTCACATCGAGGGTAAGACAATCCCGAGGTAATGGTCTTGCGATGTAAGTTCGCCATCGTTCTTACCCTGTCACGATAGAGGAGCCAGCTGAAGATCCTCACCTTGATTGGTGCCTTGGATCCCCAAATGTGCCCAGCGTTGAGGTCAAGCTCATGGTCGGAGGAGAGCAAAGAGTAGGCGCACCTCGAGGTGAACGAGGAGCCGTGGATGAGGAACCTGTCGTTGGGCGCATTGCTTGTGGTAACATCCTGCAAAAAAGACAAAACAGACGCAAGCTCGGCAGAAGCCACATTGGTTAGGCGGTTCCGCAGAGTAGCGAGTAAACCATTATGCATGACATGAGATACCAGGACAGAGGGAGCAGTGGAGTGAGAGAAAAGGTGGGGGTATTTTTCTGCAAGCGGAGTCGGCAAGAGCCAAGTGTCGAGCCAGAAGAAAGTGGAAGTGCCATTGTTAGTAAGGACGAAAGAAATTTTACGAAGGTGGTATAGTTGTTGGTTAACGATTTTCCAGAGGTAGGGGGGTTTGGTGGCCTAGATGTGAAGTCGAGAGAGTAGTGTTGAAAGAACCAGTTGACCCAAGGTAGGTCAGGTTTTTGAAGAAGTTTGAAGGCGAATTTCATGAGAAGGCAGTTGTTTGTGTGTTGATGTTGCTTGCGGTGGTGAATGGAAAGCCGGTCGTGTAGCCGTCTGTTGCGTAGTTATGTGCCGATATTGCTCGCGGTGGTGAATCGGAAGGCCGGCCGTGTAGCCGCCTGTTGCGTACCATGGTGGCAGTGGTTAGCCCTGTAAGGAGGAAAGAGAAGATTGGCATGTAGATCAGTGGGTAGCAAGAGTTTCGCGCTGATCACGTGCCCCTCAAGCACAGGCACGCGAAGATAGACGACAATAAGATTGATCATACGGTTGCGGCTAAAAGTGTAAGTGGTCACGGGGGAGGGGGGATTGAGGAGAGATGGCATGGAACTCACCAAAGTAAATGGGAGGGAACCGATGAGTGGGGAGGGATGCATTGGTGATGGAAGATGGGTCTGGTTGCTGAATTGCTAGCTAGGAGAGCAAATCGCCCAGTTGTGATTCATGAAAATTTGTGTTCGCTCCGTAGAAAAGCACGAGCATAGAATATGTATACCCGTTGCAACGCACGGGCTCTTTCCCTAGTCTATCCCTAATAATAAAGTACGGATTGACTCCGTGGGTTCACCGTTACAATACGCTTTCTTCTCATGTCATAATACGCTTTTAGAATTTGTCGCGCCCCTTTTATATAAAACCCCTTATGGTGTGGGGAATTCAACCCGCAGTCCAGTAGAAGTAATAATAAAGAAACGATTCGGGAATCCCTTTCTTATCCCGACCGCGCCACCAACGCTCCCGTCGCCAGCCACGGATTGCAATGGCGCCGCCCATCTCCAGCGAGTCATCGATGGGATAAATAGAGGAGGCGTTAGGAAAGAAGAAGGGCAGGGAGAGCGGGGTTGACCTAGGTCCCGGCGGACGTGATGCCGGGGTCCGTACGCCCGCTACCTGTTCGACCCCATGCAGGCTGTCTCAAGTGGTAGAACTAGGGAAGAAGAAGGGCAGGGAGAGCATTAACAGCCAATGGAACAAGACGAACGGGACTTGGCCGAGGATTAAACCCACGAACGGAGAGCCAAACAAACATGGGATGAGTGAAGACACCCACGGCGTCGGCTGATCAAGGGGAACCCCACCGATGAGCCCGCTGGAGACCCCCACCGCCCACAAGGCGGCGTGCATCCACCCTACCGCCGATAGGACGAACGCGGTCATCAGTTCGTCGGTCGGCTGGACTACCCTGACGATGAGCGCCATGAACGCGGCCAAAAGCACCACCACGACGACCGTCAAGTTGTGCACCAGATTGATGTGCCCCTCCGCGTCTTGCCTGCTGTGGGGGGACAGTAAATTACAAGATGTGCTCCTGTACTGATTGATTATTTGCTTAATCATAATTTTGTGATGAATCATCGAATAGTGCCTTAAGATTCAAAGACTTTAATTTTTAGCCTTTTTCGATTAATTATATCTGCACCTTTGTTCATGGACGGGAGGTGCTTTTGATCTTCTAATTACATCCTCCGGGTTAGGTTTTTGTGTTGTTGGTCAAAGGTCTGTATATGAACGACTTAGATTTGCTTTTCTTCATGCACATTGTTAGAGTAATATCCATGCACTTTTTTTTTCTTCTGAATTTCCTTCATGCATCAGCGTATATGTTTCTTGTGATTTTTCACAACTTTTGTTCTTGCTATTTTTTGTTCATGCATCAGCGTATATGTTTCTTGCTATTCTGGATAATTGAAGAAGTGGTTAAAATTCTGTACATGGAGTTTATGTTGTCCAGAGATTGTGTCCTGATATTAATTTTTTAGTCCAACATTTGTTCAGTTGGATTGTTATGAACTTGTGAAGAACCCATTGTTAAATTTTGATTTTGTTTACAGCTGTCATTACTAATTCTCATCACTGATGGTTGTTTGTAGTTAAGATTTTTTGCTAATCCATAAGATTTTCGGCTAATTCTCATCACTAATTTTGTTTACAGCTGTCATTACTAATTCTATTAAATCTGAATTTCATTGGTGAAGCACGGTTGGAAAACAAAAATCATGGATAAAGCTTAGTGATTCACAGTGAAGAGTTTCTGCTAATCCATCAGCTAATGCATGCTAATCTAAGCATTACATCCTGTGAAGATATTTATTCTATGAGTCTTGCAGCCCTTTGTTGTTGTTGAAGCTAGCTGTGTGATGCCCTTTCTGTTTCATGTGATTCGATGCATATATAGACAGATTATATGTTGCCAGGACTTGATACTTGGACCTTCATAAGATGGCGCAAGGGGAGCTATGGGGATAGATTGACAGCAATATCTGCAAGCATCTCGTCAAAAAAAAATACTGCAAGCAGGAAATTAAAGTACAAAAACTACTTTGCATCGCCTTGGCTATAAGAACGCCTTGACTCCCCCGGCCGAAACCCCTATTCGATTGCTTCCCATGCTCGACATTGTTGTCGTCGTTTTGCCGACTTCGCCAGAATCTCGCCGTTCGACTTCGCCGGAATTCTGTCCGCCTGTTCTCCATCCATGGTACATGGTTCAGTGCCTTCTGTAGATTGATGCATATAAAATTATCTACTATTTTTTCTATAATTTCACCATCAAAAGATGTTCTATTTGTTTGGTTACTAGCTGTTTTAGTTGTGCCCCTCGATCATGATAGCCAATTGTTTTCCTGTAAACTCAAGCTTCCTCTTTATCATGATTATCAAAATACCTCCATCATGAAGAACAAAGACTATTTGTGATTTTTTGTATTATCCTTTAGTTGCTTGTTGTGACCTAAAGAATTGGCAAGCATTCATATGTAGCAGACAGTCCTGTATGTTGATACATGACAGGTGTATGGGCATGAGTCAATTGGTTGCACCAATAGTTAGAAAGTCTTGTGCAAAGTTTTCAAACAAAGGATTATTATTAATAATTACTGGAACACCTTCTCTATTATTGCTCTTGATTTTAGTATTATCCGATTACTGGATTAATAAATCAGCCTTGTATGTTGGCATAGGCTCAAGCAAGCCTCTGTATTTTGCCTTTATTAGGAGTTGGTGAGGCTCAAGCGATTAAATTGGTTTCCTGTGAACTCAAGTTTTTTAATGATTATCAAAACCTTGACTGGTTCAATTTTTATTTTCTCTGCAATTGTTCCTTGTGTATGCGCAGATGTAGATGCTATTTTTTTACAGTTTCAGAACACCTATGCATGCCAATGTAATAGTGTTTTTCCATTAATCCATCCATGCGCTGAACTGACAATTTTGTTACTCTATTCACGTTGCAATCACAACGAGCAACAAATGTATGCACTGAACTACTGGAGTAAGGTAGTGAAATACTTCTTGCTTGCGTGAGTTGAATTTTGGAACACAGGAAGAACATACAACAGAGTGTATGCACTATAGGTATGCTATTACTTAAAGCCTTATTGCTTGTCTTGCAATGGAAGAGTACATTTCCTTGCATATAGAACTTACAAATGAACTTCATAGTGAGTATTTCTTCTAGCAGCTTATAGATCATCTTTGCAATTTTGTTGTCTCTGAAGCATGAAGTTAAAAGGGAATAAATCACTTTCTTTTAAATGGGTTCCATTCTGAATATAAATTAGCATATCCAGGCCCTAGACCACTTCTTACATATGAATAAATGACAGGTGGCTCTTTTCTCCCGTTGCAACACACGAATTTTTTTGCTAGTCTCTCCCTAATAATAAAGCACAGATTGACTCTGTGGGTTCACCGTCACAATACGTTTTCTTTTCATGTCATAATACGCTTTTACAAAATCATAATATAAACAAGGTGGTACTAATTTGAGGTACGCACTAAAGATTTTTGTCAAAATTCCTTATTAGAACGTTATTTCGCTCACGGGCTTGGTCGCTTGGGCCTGGGTAAAAAGGAAAATAGACGAGCAAGCAATCCTTCGACGCACGGGCGAGCGGTTGACTAAAAAAAGAGAAGCACAGGAGCACAGCCTCGGCGCACAAGATAAGGAGGTGAGTGCTCTGCGTGGCAGAGTCGCTCCCGTGTCGGGGCGCCGGCAGGAGGCCCCACGGCGGCGGTGAGCCGCGGAGGAGAAGAAGGAGCGCCAGGGAGGGGGACGCTCCCGTGCTCCCATTCTCCCCCCGTCTCGCTCTGCCAAGGAAGGAAGGGCATGGCCCTGCGAGCGGACGCGACGAGGCTCGCGTCCTCCGGCCTCCGCCGCCGCCACGGCCACCTCCTGCCGGCAGCCGCCACCAGCTTCAGTACACCCCTCTTCCTCGCCGCCCCCTCTCTCGTGGCCTGCTTGCCGCTCACCGTCCGTCTCATTCCTCGTCAGGATTCAAGCAGGTGCGCGAGGACGAGAAGAGCAAGCTGGTTGGAAACGGAGAAGATGTTCAGGCGCGGCGTGGCGGGTGGAGCAGCAGAGGTTCAGGCGCCGCGCGGCGGGCGGAGCAGGAGAAGTTCAGGGGAGGTGCCAGCGGAGCAGGAGAGGTTCATGGGTGGTGGAGCAGGAGAGGTTCATCGCCGGTGCCCTTGTCGCCGAACGGCCAACCTTGCTGCGCTTGATGGAGGATAGAACGGGAAACATTTTCTGGTGGGTACGCCGGCCGCGGGCGCGCTTCGCTGTGACCTGTCCGCCGCCGCCAATCCTCTCCGGCCTCCTCCGTATCCTTATCAATCTCGGACGAGCTATTCCCGTGTCGTGATTTGGATGGACAATAGGAGGCCGTGTCCTTCTCGAACACCAAGCAATGGAGTGCCCGACCCGGATTTGAGTTGTTTGCTATAAGAAGGAGCGGTCCTCGGCCAAAATCTCCATCAGATTGCGTCCTTGGACCATAAGCTCCATCAAAGCCCGTCCAAATTGCTTTTTTTGACGCAACGTGCAATGTCGCCGTCGAGTTCGTCGGAGGAGGAAGTGCCGAGTTCGCCGGAGGAACAAGACCATCTGTCCAACCGTCCAATTTCGCATGCCTCGGCTACACCAGAGGTAATGTATCGCCTTCATATTCACTGGATGAAATCCCCTGTTTGTCCCCTGTCTCTTGTCTCCGATTCTGTTCTGTAGCCAGACTGAAATTAGGGACACTACTTAATTTATAAAGCATGAGAAAACTGATGGAGGATGGTTAGTACACCAGCAAATTTTTGTAAACTCAAGTTTGTAGACTGATTTAGTAGTCTCTGTGATTGCTACATGCAAGTCAGTTTAGAGTTTCTGAGGGGAACGGCCTGGACCATCTTTTCTTGTGATCTGAATTATGATGTACTAGGACATAGCCACAAGGGTTATTTCTTGTGTTGGCAAGTAATCTTAAGACTTTTTTCCCGGGGTGATTCGTAAGACAGATTACCCTATACAATTCACAGTTTTAGTATCTCTTATGCACCTAAATATATTTTAACTGGAAAAAAATTCAGGTTCCCGCAGGTTTTGACTTGACTAACAAATTTAAGTGAATTTGTTATTCCTTTTTGTGCTCTTCTTTTTATTACTCAAATAAATCTGTAATTTAGCCAGGCTAACATCAATGGGCTGCAGGCCATAACTATGCTAGCTTTATATTGCTGAATGTAGGAGCTTATTTTTTTTCTTTTTAGTTATTCACTGATATTGGGCAGGGCATCTGAATGAACCAATTCGTGTTGAAAACAGAAACATGTCTGTTTCATGCACCTATTTTCAGTTGACAATATACTAAATAATTGCACAGTGAAAAACTACAGAAAACGCTCTTAAGATGCGATAGTTTTGAACCTGAATTTATAAACGATCTTAGGCATCAAGTCCAGCAAGTTTGAGATGTTCACTGAAACATGTCGGTTTCAGGCAGCTATAATTCAGAATTCTTTGCCAAACTGTAACGTTTCAGCCATTCAAAAACATTGCCCGTGATGTTAATATGTTGACTAGGGGCCTTTTGTAGAAACTAAAGTGTGGCATCTCTTTTGATGGTTCAATAGAATTAAGTGTCCGGAGTCACTTCATATTCAGAATTGCCCTGCCATCCATGCAATAAATAAAAAAGTGATTTGGTCTGGTTTTCATGTCTCTTCTGTGTATGCGCGTGCAGGTGGCAAAGGCGTCCAATCCAACTCAGGTGGAGGCCAAGGAGGTTCGGCTCTCGGACCTTGCACCAATGATGCTGGATGATACCGACGTGGAGACTGTAAGTTTCATATATTCAGACTGGGACCTTTCTTCCTCTTCCTCTTATTTTGTCGTCAAAACTGAAAAGGAGTGAGACTAATTCGCCAAATGTTGATGTGTTCATCAGCCTGTATGCTCTCAATCTCCTGGCAGATGGATATCATGGTTCTCTGACCTTCGATCACTTTATTCTACATTTACATGATATATTGCTTCTAGCCGATGAAATTTGGTCCACATCTATGTGCGTATAATAGACTTGTGATCACAGGACTGCTAGCTTAAAGTTTTTTAGATTATGTAAATGGGTTATTTAGTTGTCTGCTCTTGTAAGCTGAAGAAGGGAGGTCTATTTGAGATTAAGGGAGCTGACAGTTTTCAGGTACTTTCCTTTACACAAACAGGCTTGCCTTGGTCATTCAAACAAAAAAATTACCTCAAAAAGTTTCAGGCCAGCAAAAGATGTAGGGTCTTCTGAAGTTAGTAATTATATAAAATTTTACATATTTGGTAACAAAAGGACTGGCATGCTTAGGTGTTTTGTATATTTTTCAGAGCATGCTAATAATCCGACACGTCGTTCTCTTGAAATAGGTTGATGTCGAGATAGATTTTGAACTGACATCAATCGACATCGCCGTTCCTTTCGATCCTTCTTGACTTTTGGATGTGGAGAAGCACTGCCGGGAAGCGGGTGCATCAGTTCAGGGCGGCATACGGCCATTAGGACTTATTGTCCTAACCTCTGACAACATGGAGGAGCACACTGTTGTTCACTTCTGGGTTACAAGTCAGAGCAGAACTACATGATACTCATGTGCTCTGATCTAAGAAGGTTAATGCTTATGGTTTTTTCCTTAATGCTTTATTTATATCTAAAAATGTCTGAAGAGTAAAGAGAATTATTTTCTTTTCTTTGCACAGTTCTTCATTGAGACCAGGACTATACACACCAGCCAATGAAGGCTTCTTTGAATTTGATCTTGAAAAGGAAAAGAAGATATCTCTGAGAACTCTGGTGAGTTTGGGAAGCTATTTCATTTCTCGTGTTGTTCACTTCACGCACTTTGTGTCAGAATTGAACATGAATGATGCGCCATGAAGATTGATCCGTCAGCGGTGGAGAGCTTCGACAGTGGCAGGGTCTGCATCATGGCCAGAGCTTATACCATAGCGGTTGTCGACAGCGGGGCCCACATGTATGCCTTCAACAACGGCAGTACCACGGTCAGAGCACATAAACAGGGGAAAAATAACTGCTCATTTCCTTGACCTCTAGGATTCATATATTATAGTTTACTATCAGCGTTAGTAGGGAATTGTCAACGTTACCTCCCTGCCAAGTATTGCATATTTAGTACGTGCAAGTCTGCTAAGGGGCCTCGAGTTATGCTTACTTATGATGTTAAGTCTCTTTTTCTTCCGTTGCAACACACGGGCCTTTTTGCCAGTCTTTTCCTAATAATAAAGTACGGATTGACTCTGTGGGTTCACCGTCACAATACGCTTTCTTCTCATGTCATAATACGCTTTTATGATTTGTATAGATAAAATCGTAATATAAACGAGGTGGTACTAATAGCATGCTGGACGCAACTTCTGGTCTCCTCTTCTGGTCTCATCTGGCTGGACGCAACTATCTAAAAACAACGTATATCATTGGTTTATTTAGCTTAAAGTCTGATCATGTCGTACCATTAGCAGCACCTAGCTAGCTAATTGATGGAGTCATAGTGATCCATCATGACTGACTGCAGCAGCAGGGAACGAACGCGCCCAGTCTACAAATTGGAACGTTCCCTTATATTATTGGTGAAACCCTCCATAAGATGTCTCAGGGAAATCTTTTCCTAATCTCTCCCTAATAATAAAGCACGGGTTGACTCCGTGGATTCACCGTCATAATACGCTTTTTCTCATGTCATAATACGCTTTTACGATTTATATAAACAAAATTGTAATATAAACAAGATGGTACTAATTCTGAAAATTACCCACGGGCGAGCGCGTGGGCTTCTAGATTGAGCGCTTGGTCAGCGCCGAGATCGTCTGGCATGATGCAGGGACCGACGGTGGTTGGCATCGAAGCGGGCGGTGCTGGAGATGGTGCTCGAACTCTCTTGAAGCTTCCATCCCTCTTTAATTTCTTCGAGGAGTCCAGGTAAAGGTGATCCTGTATGTCCTCCCCGACGTGGAATCAAACCCGGGATCAAATTCATTTCTCAAATAGAGAGATCGGATTGAGAAAGAGGGTAAAATCAAGGTCAACCCGAGAGAGGCCACGAAGGAGCGCTGGCGGAGAGCCAAGATCATCGCCTTAGGCGGGCGAGCAGTCGGGAGCCAGGGCACAGGGATCCGCATCAAAGATGCCACGACCTGACGATGCGGCGGCGCCGAGCAAGGACTCGGCGCAAATTCCTCCTCGGCGGCTCGATCTTCTACCATTTGCGCCCCAACTAGGCCCACGGCATCCGACACCAAGTTCAAGATTAAGATCTCATCCTTTCCTCTGCTTTCCCTGCTTCTATTCTTCTCTTTTCTCAGCCTTTCTCTGTAATCTCCCTCCATGGATCTTCCCTCTCACCTACCAAGAGCATCCAACAACTCAACTAAATTTCAGATTGACAAAAACGATGGACTCCGAGCAGGTAGGGCAGAGGAGAGCCGCCGAGAGGAGACTCCATGCGCCGGCTAAGAGTGATCCCGATAGCCACCAAGTTTGCGCCGCTCGCCTTACGAATTTTTTTCCTGAGCTTCAGCGCACAGGCGCGCGAAGGCGTGGCTGACGAGGCGACAAGCCTTGCGGTCAGGCTCCTGATGGAGGATGGAAGGAGAAGACGGCAAGGTAGGGGTGCTCGCCGGGGACTGGGAGGAGCAGTGTTGTCGGCCCAGCGGAGGTGGCATCTGGCGGGCGACAGCCAGTGCACGACGCGGCCGGCCAGAGGAGGCGTCAAGCAGCTGGGTGCATGCGCGATGGTGGGAGCCAGCGCTTGCGACAGCAACAACCAGGTTACGTAGCAGCAGGGCAGCCAACGCGTGCAGTGGCCGTGATTTAGGCGGGCCGGCGGATTAGGTGTCGTGGTGATGTTGCCTGCGTGTTATGCATAGGCTGGAACGGCCAGCCGGCACGCTCTATGTGCGTGATGCTGTCGACGGCTTCTAGCCAGCCAATCTTTCGTGTGTTTTGGTCATGAGCATGACCGTGATGATGCCAGTGCTTTTCTCCTACATTGGTTTCTGTTTCTGATGCATTTTTATTTTTGCAGCTTTGATGATTGGTTTTCATACACTTACATAACTTGTAGTTGGTGCCTTCATAATTCAAAGGGAAGCTAATGTAGTGTTTGGTTCATGCACATGCCAGAAGGCTTCACTATGGCTACAGAATTTTTTTTGAAAGACTGAATTTAGTGTTCAAGGCAAACGCAATACTATATATGGCTACGATACGTATCTCTTGAAATAGGCTTTTACCCTACTTTATAAATAAAGTAACCAGCTATTATATGTATACGTACGAAACATCAAGTAAACAAACTTCACTTATGCATGTCACTAATTTTTCAGATACTAATTACTGAATTTCCCCTCTGATGTTATTGCACCCGATTTTTTTGTAGTATGTAAATTGATCAAAACTTACCGCTTAAGCACTTCTACCCATGGAGAATTGAGGATAAACAACATGTATGTGAACTCAAATTTATGTGTAAGCTTCAAGTCCGCGAAGACAAGGGGGCAAACATCTACACTTGAGATCTTTTATCGCTACCACATCTGCACAACCAGATTCAATCTTGTGTTCTACACATTGGGTTCATTTTGTAAAAGGGTCCGAGGATTTTCTTTCTCCCGTTGCAACGCACGGGCATTTGTGTTAGTAATAATAATAATAATCTATCCCTAATAATAAAGCACGGGTTGACTCCGTGGGTTCACCGTCACAATACGCTTCTTCTTGTGAATTTACACTTTCAGTTTGAATTTAAAGCATATACTCGAGGTGGTACTAAAAAAACCGCTACCAAATTACATAACCACAATAAATAAGTAAAAAAAAACGCTTTGTACTGCTAATTCGGGACGAGCTGCGCCAGTACGCCGTCGCTTCCCTAAGCTACCCCTCGAGCTCCCTCCTGCGCCCGACCGCCCCGGCCAGACCTCCTCCAGCTCGCCTCGCCGCCGGCGACCAGACCCTCGCCGGACCAGCAGATGAGCAGCGCATCTCTCTCTCCCTTCCTTCTGCTCTCTTCCTCACATCTCTCTCTCTTCAGGACGCCAGGAGCTCCACAGCCGCCGCCACGAGTTGTCCGTGCTCGGATCCGGCGAGATCCGGCTGCGGGAAACCCATCCCCACCACTCCCACGCTAGATCTGCACCGCCCCTTGCCGTCCTCGTCGGAGTTTGCCTCCAGCGCCGCCGCAAGCCACCTCCTGCCTATGCCCTTGTTCGAGGAGAACGTCGACCAAGCCTGCCGCTCGTGTGGTGGGCCGCGTGACCCTCCAAGGCCCAGCACAGCGCTCGCGCCCAAGCCCAGCCTCCCTGGCCCAGCCGCGTAGCCACCTCATGCATGGCTCTTAATTAAAGCTGATTGGATTCTCTAATAAAACGTGATTGTGGGCACGGCCTGGGATGGTGCTGCATTGGTAGCTGGTTTGAATATTCTCAAAAAAAAATTTGGTAGCTGGTTTGAAAAAGTGTATGGGTACGCCCAATATTTGCTAGGAAAAATGCATCTGTACATCCATAAAAGTAGGAACAAATGTATGTGCGTGACTAGACAACGTCGCCACCAAAAAATTGAAGGAGATAATAAACCTGAAAAATATGAAAATCCAAGTACATGCCAAATTTTATTAAAAGTAAAAAAAGACAAAAATCCAGCGAAAAATAAATTGTTTTTTTGCATGTAGTTGTCTTCCTTTTAATCTTTCACATACAAACACGAATTTTGATGAAAATTCACACAAATATACTACATTTTTTTTACTTTTTGGATAAAAACATGTTTCTAAAAACGACTACAATGTGCCCATGCTCCAAAGTGACTATTCGGATTAATCAAAAAGCCTACATGAAGTATGGTTAAAAATGGGAAGTGAAGTAAAATGTGGAATCACCACGTGGCATACATGATAGTATTATTATTTTGTTATTTATTATTTTTCGAGGGCTTACTTGATAGTATTATGAATGTATGTTGAGGAAAGAATGCATTAAGAGAAAAATAACATCCATGGTTGCATTATTTTTTAAGTCAATCTATTGGAATAATCATAAAAAATAATGCCAAAGAAATATTTTTCTCTATTGCAACACATGAAAATATTTTGATATACCTACAGTTTCAATTATCATCTGTACCTGGTGCTAGCAGGAGGATGGTGTGTGGGTTGACGATGGCGGCGATAGCAACACTCGAGCGGGTGTTAGACCATCGTCTCGTGAGGATGTGTAGAAGGTTGGTTTGGTGCCTGGGGTGACCTTACATCTTCATAGACGACCGTGTCGGGCAGTCGCCGCTCATTGAAGGCCGTGGTGACCTTACATCTTCATCATTCCATTTAGCTATATTTTCACCTGGTTTATAGCAAGGGTGTTTGCTCCCTAAAGCATGAGTATGTGATTTTTCTCCCGTTGCAACGCACAAACATTTTTTTTCTAATAAAGCACGGTGCGTTTCTCCGTTTTTTGATCCGTTCACTCATATTATATTAATTTTTTATCCAAGGTGGTACTAATAAAGTATTTTTTCCTAAAAATCTTTTGTTATGTTTATCCCTCGCGTGAGGAGGGGGCAGAGGCGTGAGCCTGCTGGCCGGATCCGAAGCGAGCCAGAGCGGATGACGGCAAAGGAGGAGGGTCGGAGACGGCAAAGGAGGAGGGGTCGGAGGAGGCTGCTGGCCGGATCCGGAGCACAGGACAGCGACTAGGCGGGCCAGATCGGACGACGGCAGAGGAGGAACTCGAGGATGAAGCGGGCAGGTGACGGATGCTTCTGGGCAGTCCGAATCATCGGGGTTCTCGAAGAGAGGGAGGCGGTCGAGGCCAGTGCTGGAGATACCGCCGACGCGGGCATGCTGGGTCACAACGGCAGGTGTCGGTGCGCAGGTTCCGGCGACTGGACGCGGGCGTGACGGTGGCAGTTCTAAACTCTATGGTTGCGGCGCCATTGTTGTTGTTCTGAGTTTTCCTGTTCGATACAGAATAGAGAGGGTGAGGAGAGAGATGAGACCGGTGCTAGAATTGGGAGGGAGAAGCGGGGAAGAACCGGCTCACCGGCGGGGTCCTACTGCTGTTGCTGTAGATCGCCAGCGGGGCTGGCTGGCTCGACCCACTCGGGTTCGAGCTGTCGGAGAGGAGCGACTGGGAGGCTGCCTGCTTCTTCGTGGACGAGGGTGCGAGGAAGCGCTCTCGGGAGCAGTGGGATCTGGGAGAGAAAAGGGCTGCGCTGTGTAGCTGTTTGCAGGTCTCTCGATGGGGAATTGATCTAATCCAGCAGACTGGGGGTCCCACGCACCGCTACCTCATCTCTCCTGGTCCAGTCATTTTCTTTCCACTGATCCCCATCCACATACGACCTCTCTCCTCTCCATAGCACTAGCACCCGTACCCACACCAAGTGACACACAAGATTGTTTTTAACAGGGTAAGGGATCCCAAGGACCGAGAAGCTGCATTAGAGTTAGAGATACTAAGAGAAGTACAGCCGGACCCTATTTCGTCCCTAAACGTTCGAAACGCATGCCCGGTCCGATCAGTGTACGGTCAAAAAAATGACCCAATCGAACCCTTCATTTTCTCTTAAATCGTCTAGACTGACCGGCGTACCTTAAACCGGGACCAAATTGCAGCCAAGTGATAACTTCGCAGTTAGAATTCAGAACTTGATTGTCTTCAAGGAGACAGTTCATTTGTGTACATACAAACCATTCATGATATAATTCTCATGTATAATGTTATCAAGAACAAAATGATTCATTTTTTTATATCACGTGTCCACCAACTTATTCATGGTTTTGCTATAACCAACAATTTGCTTCCAATTTCTTTTGCAATTTGATCGAACTACCAATGCTTATATATGTGCTGCCCATAGTGATGAATGGAGCAAAAGCTGTCTTCAATGAGACAAATTCTTTTGTGTATATACAAATTATTCATGGTATAATTCTGATGTATAATGTCCGGAAGAACTAAATCATGTATTCTTTTATCATGTGTCCACCAACTTATTCATGGTTTTGCTAAAACCAACAATTTGTTTCCAATTCCTTTTGCAATTAGAAAGAACTCCCAATGCTCAACCTCGATGAATTTTGACTACAATAATATGTTTCTGCATGAGATTAACTACTCGGAAGTATCCCTCTATTGTGTGTATCCTGTGTATACTGATAGTTTCCCTCTATTGTGTGTGTGCTGAATTTTATAATCGATCCTATTTTGTGTCGCAATTCGGGGACTTAATGAAGATATCCTCCTATTGCCTACTATCAACACTAGAAGTAAAAACAAGTAGAAATGTGAGGGGTGGTGCAAGGAGTATCCCTTGCAGGGCTGCCCCCATGTCAAGTTCGATGAGGTTAGAATTTTAAAGTTTTAAACATTCCATTGCTCCGGCGTGGCTTTGTGACATGTGTGTCGTGTCATGGCCGAGCTGATCGCCTTGGATTGAGCAATGTTCACACCCATTGCGATTAGATGGACATCATGCCACCGTCAACAATGAGGACAAGAATAAGTAATACTTTTATCCCGTTGCAACGCACGGGTCCTTTTGCTAGTCTATCCCTAATAATAAAGTACGGATTGACTCAGTGGGTTCACTGTCACAATACGCTTTCTTCGTATGAATTTATGCTTTCAGTTTAATTTAAATCATATACGCGAGGTGGTACTAATTTGGGAACCACATCGCTGCCGCCTGGTGTCGTTTCGCTCGGGAACGAGCGAGGCACTCGCTCGCCAGCCGCCCCATGCTTCGTGCGCATGGGCCTACCCCAGGCGCCCTGGCCTAGCCCCGTCCGCGTGAACGCCCAGATCCACAGCCTTTTGGCCCAATGTGAGCACTGCCTGCTAATCCTCACCCGGTGCACGTTTTGCTATTCCTCGCATGCTCCCTGTGTAGCCCAGTTCTGCAGGATTCGGCCCGACTATGTTTTTTCTCTGTCCGCTACGATTTCTGCCGGTGTTTGTTGAACTTGTGAAAAGGGAGAAGGTTCTGGTTAATAGATAGTCCCACATCGTCTTCTTGTACTCAATCTCACCAGTTTAAATATGTTTATGAGTTGACGGCAAAAAGCAGCGTAGAAAGAGTTGGTCAAAGAAGGAATCAATGGGCATCCTGAAAAGGTGAGGAAAGATAGGAGGGAAGAGAGGAGACCGGGTCACAAGGGGTGAGGTGCACACCGGCAGGGTCGTGCTACTGCTGGTGCAGATCACCGGCTGGGGAGGGACCGGAGTTGAGAAACGGCGCGCGGATGACCAAGGGCACCGAGGCTCGTCTGCGTCACGATACCACACGCAATCGTCCGATTCATGTGCCGCGTGGTTCCAAGCTTGCTGCACGTCTGGTTGATGGGAATTAGCAGGCCCATACTACGCTAGCCTTCTTTTCCTACAAAAGCTCAGGTTTTATGCACCGGTACTAAATGTTTTAATCACCAAATAAAATACCGAATTAAAATGAGATTGGT
>NC_053025.1:449933534-450044738 GCF_003073215.2 Triticum urartu | reverse complement strand
CTTGCGAGGATAAAGCCCTAACCACCCAGAGCCAAAGAGAATTAGGCATCACTTAAGTCTTCTTGTCTGTGTGATCTGAAGACTTATTACACTTGAGGACTGTGAATCCTCCAGCTGGTTAGGCGTCGCGTTCTGAGCATCCAAGAGACATTGTGCATTGCCGGTGAACAAAGTCTGTGAAGGTTTGGGAGTCTACCTTGAAGACTTACCAGAGTGATTGGGCGAGGTCTGTGTGACCTTAGCTCAAGGGGAATATGGTGAGGACTGGGTGTCCTGAGCTGTGTGTTCAGGACTGGGTGTCCGGGACTGGGTGTCCTCAGGTTTAAATACCTAGCCGCCCTAACCAGACGTACAGTTGTCACAGCAACTGGAACTGGTCCAACACATCATTGTCTTCAACGAGTCACTGGTTTCATCCATCCCTTCTCTTTACGTACTGTTACTCCTTGTGAAGTCATTGTATGATTGCACTATCTTTTATCTTCACTGAGTGACTGCGTGTTCTGTTCGGCTTCATAATATCTTCCTACCTGATCCTTACTACATTGCTGCTATTAGTCATTGTGCTTTCACTCTATTGAATACTTGACTATGGCTTGCCTAGTGTAGTCTACCTTCCGCTGCAGGGTAATAGGTTTATTTCTATCGTTTGTCTTCATAACTTCCACGTTTTGAAGACTTACATAAAAATCGCCTATTCACCCCCCCTCTAGTCGATATAACGCACTTTCAGCGTGTGCTCTGATACCATCTTGTAGCGACCAGACCTCAAACGGTCCAATCTCTGTGCTCCGGTGTCATCCCTGGATCAGTAATGCTGACACCACACAGTACTTAAAGGATTTATAGCAGAGTAGCAATCACACACTTATTACATCGAGTGTCTCCAAAGATAACTTATTGCAATAAAAATGGCTTAAGGCCATCTAATAACGATAACAGCAGAAGGCTTGGAAGATAAGTGAGTCCATCAACTCCAACGGCATCACTGAGTATAGAACCACGACCTAAAACTCCTTAATAGTCATCTGAAAAGTCTGCAACATTAACGTCGCAGCCCAAAAACGGGTCAGCACATGGAATATGTTGGCAATGTAACACATAGAGAATAATGGAATGAAACAGCTATACTATATGCATATTTGGCTGGTGGAAAGCTCTATGGTTACAGTTTTGCGTAAAGCCAATTTTTCCCTACTGCAAAGGAATAAATTTATTTAACTATTATGGTGGTTGTTAAATATTGAGAATGGTTGACAGCATTCTCAATCCCAATTAAACATCATCATTAAACAAACCCAACAAAATTAATTTTTAGAGTAACATGTTGAGATTCACATGATAATCCAGGTACTAGATACTCAAGATGTCCATAACCGGGGACACGGCTAACCATGATTAGTTTATACACTCTGCAGAGGTTTGCGCACTTTTCCCCACAAGACTCGATCGCCTCCATTTGGTTTCTCGCACTACACGGTGTTTGAGAAATGGATGACCGAGACATAGTCTTTCAGAAGCGCTAGCACCTTACGATGGGTAGACCGTACCACCTACATCCCCTACATCTGCTAGTCTACCACTGTAAGAGTTCGCACGACTTAGTCAACTATGCTAGAGCCCATAATAGCTTGTGGCTGCACACGGAAGTTTCTAGCATGAATAATCTCATGATCCCTTTGAGCCTGGGTGGCGGTCCAAAAGAAAACAGGCAATCCTGGAATACCCAGGTGCCTCAATCCACCCAGATGTGTGTTTAGGTTGCCACCTTAAGTAAACCATTAATTAACAAAGCTCACATCTGTCATGGATACACTCACCCAATCCACGTCTACTAGCATAGCATAGCAACAATAAGCAAACGTAGAAGTAACTCCCAAAGGTTTGATAATTAGACATGTAATAGGTACTACCTCAACTACTTCCCAAACCCACAATTTAATTAGATCCTAATCATGCAATGTGTAAGGATTGATCTAATGCAATAAAATTGGGTAGTAGGAGGTATGATCAAAGTGTTGCTTGCCTTGCCGATGATCCGGGAAACCTAGCGATTCGAAGTAACAAGCGGCGCACTCCGGGTACTCTATCGCAAGCAAACAAGCACACAATAAGTACTCAACTAATGCACAGGTAAAACTCAAATAAGAGATTTAACCAGAAAGTTCAACTTAAGAACTCTGGTTGGCAAAAAGAATCGAATCGAAGAAGCAACGAAAGACAAACGGCAAAAGAAACAGGCTTCGTTTAGTATTCTGGATCTAAGGCAATTTTTACAGAAGCAAAACTTGTTTAAGTTGGTTAAACGGAAAGAGGGTTTCGAGACGAAACTCTAGGCGCTTAAATCGCCTGATTCCGATAAACGAGCGAAAAGATAAATTAAAACGAAAATCGGATCAAAAATCACGATCAGAAAATCGTGGATTTAATCCGAAAAAAAGAAAAACGACGAACAGTTTAACGAACGAACGTTCGTTAACTGAATCTAAACGAAGAACGCGTTCGTTAAAAGGAATGAACGAGCGAACGCTCGCTAATTAGCCTAAACCGGAAAAAAACCGATCTAAAGAAAAAAACGAAACAAAAAAACCGACGAAAACTGAATGGTTTTTCCGAGAAAACCGGCGGCGGGATCGAGGTAAACCTCGGGCGACGGGACGGCAGCGGTGGCTCCGGCGAGGCGGCGGCGTCGGCGGCGGCGGGGCGACGGCGGCGGGCGCGGGGTTTGAGGCGGGCGGCTAGGGTTTCGGCCCGGGGTGGGCCGGCGGCTTATAAAGGCTGGGTCCAGGGAGTCCGGGCCTAGTACGGCCCGTAGGTCGGTTCCGACGTTTTTTTTTTAAAAAAACTTACGCTCGGAAAAAAACAAAAGGACTACTAAACGGACTCCAAAAATTCCAAAATAAATTTTCCCCAGCTTCTAAAATCAAGCTGCACAGGATGAACATTTATTTGGGGCCTAAATGCAATTTTGAAAAATGCGCATTTTTCCTAAATTCAAATAAAATAGCAAATAAAACCAAATAAAATCTTATTTGATTTTTTATTAAATCCTCAATATTTCTTTATTTTGGGAAAGTCATTTTATTCCCTCTCTCATATTTTTGTAATAGAAATAATTGAAGATAAAATAAATAAAATCAAATGATCCTATTTTCAAAATTTGAGACAACTCAAATATGAAAATAACGAAATCCCCAACTCTCTCCGAGGGTCCTTGAGTTGCAAAATTTTCTAGGATCAACCAAAATGCAATAAATATGATATGCAATGATGATCTAGTGTATAACATTCCAAATTGAAAATTTGGGATGTTACATAAGGGGTGCGGGAGGCCACCGAGGTGGGCACAACCCACCTGGGCGCGCCAGGGGGGCCTGGCGCGCCCTGCTGGGTTGTGCCCCCCTCGGGGCACCCCCCAGGTGCTGCTCTGGCCCATCGGGAGTCTTCTAGCCCATAAAAAATTCACAAAAAGTTTCGCGGTGTTTGGACTCCATTTAATATTGATTTTCTGTGATGTAAAAAACAAGCAGAAAACAGCAACTGGCACTGGGCATTGAGTCAATAGGTTAGTCCCAAAAAATGATATAAAGTTGCTATAAAATGATTGTAAAACATCCAAGAATGATAATATATTGGCATGAATACTTCATAAATTATAGATACGTTGGAGACGTATCATGGCAACAAAACAATACAAGCATTTTTCATATTCTGTCACAGCGGTAGATTACTTGCAGATTGAACCCAACTATCAAACCTAAAACTTGACCAAATAAAAGACAAGTAGATCGGAGAGCATATATGAATAAGAATTATGCATCAAGCAAACCAAAATGATCTCAAATGAATTCGTGGATAAATCTAATCATAAAGTGATAATTCATCACATCGCAACAAACACAACACCAGATTATGGATCAAACCATTAGGCTAACTCATGTGATCTTTGTATTGAGAAACATGGCAGAGAAAACCAACTAGCTATCACTATGAATTAATAGTCCAAAGGAAACTACTCATGGACGAACATAGCGGCCTTCAAATTGATGGAGATGGCCACCGTGAAGAATTCCCCCTCCGACAAAGCTCCGGAAAAGACTTCAGATTGGAACATAGCGGAACAGAGAAGTGGGGCGACAGAAAATAGGGTTGAAATTCTCGGGCTTATTCAGGTATATATAAAGGCTTAGGTGCCGAGAGGCGGTGGAAAGGAGCACCAAGGTCCCCATGCGGCCCCACCATGCACCCTCTAGCCACCTGTAGGGGCACATGAGAGCTGTGGGACACCCCTGGCCTATGCCGGTAGGCCACTAGAAGCTTCCCAATGCAAACCTTCTCTTGATTTTTTTTTGATTTTTCTGAACCCGATAAAATTGATTTCCCTAAAAATCTAAAAACACACACAAAACAACAACTATCACTAGGGATTGTAAACCTTAAACCCTGGTTAGTCCAAAGAATGGTGTCAAAACTATGCCAAATGATATAAACATGGCATGAAACTATAAAACAGTTATAGATACATTGGATACGTATCAATGACCCAGTGCGCCCTTGGCGCAAAGATCAACTAGTCGGGAAGTTAAGTAAGTTATGGGTAGCACGTCTAATAAAATTTTATTTGATGAATTATAATTAAATTATCCCCACATAAGGGAACACCAAGAAGCAATGGACGGGATAACAAAGAGGAATAACTACCCTTGTGATCATGACAAGTGCTTGTTCGTACTGGCCACACTTAGACACAACATCGGTACCAGACAGGTTTGGTGTGAACGTTGGTTTAGGTGGCGAGGGGAGAGCAATGTGGAACAACAAAAGCAATAAACGTTAGCTTCTTTCCGTTGAGGCGGGCCCCTTTGCATTGAGTAGGCTAGAAATGATGGTTCGGTAGCACGAGACATGTTGCATGTCCGTCCCTGCCGTGTGAGGCTATGAGCGGATTGGCTGGCCGGCTTTACTTGAGTATGCCTGGTGAAGGAAATATGCCCTAGAGGAAATAATAAATTTGTTATTTATATTGCCTTATATCATGATAAATGTTTATTATTCATGCTAGAATTGTATTAACCGGAAACTTAGTACATGTGTGAATACATAGACAAACAAAGTGTCACTAGTATGCCTCTACTTGACTAGCTCATTGAATCAATGATGGTTATGTTTCCTAACCATAGAGATGAATTGTCATTTGATTAACGGGATCACATCATTAGAGAATGATGTGATTGACTTGACCCATCCGTTAGCTTAGCACGATGATCGTTTAGTTTATTGCTATTGCTTTCTCCATAACTTATACATGTTCCTATGACTATGAGATCATGCAACTCCCAAATACCGGAGGAACACTTAGTGTGCTATCAAACGTCACAAAGTAACTGGGTGACTATAAAGATGCTCTACAGGTGTCTCCGATGGTGTTTGTTGAGTTGGCATAGATTGAGATTAGGATTTGTCACTCCGAGTATCGGAGAGGTATCTCTGGTCCCTCTCGGTAATGCCCATCACTATAAGCCTTGCAAGCAATGTGACTAATGAGTTAGTTACGGGATGATGCATTACGGAACGAGTAAAGAGACTTGCCGGTAACGAGATTGAACTAGGTATTGAGATACCGACGATCGAATCTCGGGCTAGTAACACACCGATGACAAAGGGAACAACGTATATCGTTATGCGATTTGACCGATAAAGATCTTCATAGAATATGTGGGAGCCAATCTGAACATCCAGGTTCCGCTATTGGTTATTGACCGGAGATGTGTCTTGGTCATGTCTACATAGATCTCGAACCCGTAGGGTCCGCACGCTTAACGTTCGGTGACGATCGGTATTATGAGTTTATGTGTTTTGATGTACCGAAGATAGTTCGGAGTCCCGGATGTGATCACGGACATGATGAGGAGTCTCAAAATGGCCGAGACATAAAGATTGATATATTGGATGACTATATTCGGACACCGAATGAATTTGGGGGGGTCACCGGATAATTATCGGAGTGCCGGGGGGTTATCGAAACCCCTGGGGGGACTAATGGGCCAACATGGGCCTTAGTGGAGAGAGAGAGAGAGAGGGCCGGCCAAGGCAGGGCAGCGCGCCCCTCCCCCTCTAGTCCGAATTGGACTAGGGAAGGGGGGGCCTTTCCTTCTCTTCTCTCCCTCTCCTTCCTTCCCCCCTTCCTCCTCCTAGTAGGACTCCTCCTCTCCTGGCGCGCCTCAAAGGCCAGCCGGCCTCCCCCCTTGCTCCTTTATATACGGGGGCGGGGACACCCTAGAACACACAAGTTGATCATTGATCTCTTAGCCGTGTGCGGTGCCCCCCTCCACCATAATCCACCTCGGTCATATCGTCGTAATGCTTAGGCAAAGCCCTGCGCCGGTAGCTTCATCATCACCATCATCACGCCATCGTGCTGACGAAGCTCTCCCTCTACACTCAGCTAGATCAAGAGTTCATGGGACGTCACTGAGCCAAAAGTGTGCAGATCACGGAGGTGCCGTACTTTCGGTACTAGGATCGATCGGATCGTGAAGACGTACGACTACATCAAACGCGTTGTCACAATGCTTCCGCTTACGGTCTACAAGGGTACATGGACAACACTCTTCCCCTCTCGTTGCTATGCATCACCATGATAGATCTTGCGCGTGCGTAGGAATTTTTTTTGAAATTACTGCATTCCCCAACAGTGGCATCCGAGCCAGGTCTATGTGTAGATGTTATATGCACAAGTAGAACATAGAGGAATTGCGGGCGTGGGTATATACATATTACTTGCTGCACTAGTTGATTCTTGATTTGGCGGTATTGTTGGGTGAAGCGGCCCAGACCGATATTACGCGTACGCTTACACGAGACTGGTTCTACCGACGTACTTCGCACACAGGTGGCTGGTGGGTGTCAGTTTCTCCAACTTTAGTTGAATCGGATTCAATGAACAGGGTTCTTTCTGAAGATCAAGAAGCAATCACTATACCGTGTTGTGGTTTTTGATGCGTAGGTAAGAACGTTCTTGCTCAGCCCGTAGCAGCCACGTAAAACTTGCAACAATAAAGTAGAGGACGTCTAACTTGTTTTTGCAGGGCATGTTGTGATGTGATATGGTCAAGACATGATGCTAAATTGTATTGTATGAGATGATCATGTTTTGTAACATAGTTATCGGCAACTGGCAGGAGCCATATGGTTGTCGCTTTCTTGTATGAAATGCAATCACCATGTAATTGCTTCACTTTATCACTAAGCGGTAGCGATAATCGTAGAAGCAATAGTTGGCGAGACAACGACGATGCTTCGATGGAGATTAAGGTGTCAACCCGGTGACGATGGTGATCATGACGGTGCTTTGGAGATGGAGATCAAAGGCACAAGATGATGATGGCCATATCATATCACTTATATTGATTGCATGTGATGTTTATCCTTTATGCATCTTATTTTGCTTAGTTTGGCGGTAGCATTATAAGATGATCTCTCACTAAATTTCAAGGTATAAGTGTTCTCCCTGAGTATGCACCGTTGCTACAGTTCGTCGTGCCAAGACACCACGTGATGATCGGGTGTGATAAGCTCTACATTCACATACAACGGGTGCAAGCCAGTTTTGCACATGCAGAATACTCGGGTTAAACTTGACGAGCCTAGCATATGCAGATATGGCCTCGGAACACTGAGACCGAACGGTCGAGCGTGAATCATATAGTATATATGATCAATATAGTGATGTTCACCATTGAAAACTACTCCATCTCACGTGATGATCGGACATGGTTTAGTTGATATGGATCATGTGATCACTTAGATGATTAGAGGGATGTCTATCTAAGTGGGAGTTCTTAAGTAATTTGATTAATTGAACTTTAATTTATCATGAACTTAGTACCTGATAGTATTTTGCATGTCTATGTTGTTGTAGATAGATGGCCCGTGTTGTTGTTCCGTTGAATTTTAGTGCATTCCTAGAGAAAGCTAAGTTGAAAGATGATGGTAGCAACTACACAGACTGGGTCCGTAACTTGAGGAGTATCCTCATTGCTGCACAGAAGAATTACGTCCTGAAAGTACCGCTAGGTGACAAACCCGCTGCAGGAGCAATGCCAGATGTTGTGAACACCTCGCAGAGCAAAGTTGATGACTACTCGATAGTTCAGTGTGCCATGCTTTACGGCTTAGAGCCGGGACTTCAACGACATTTTGAACGTCATGGAGCATATGAGATGTTCCAGAAGTTGAAGTTAATATTTCAAGCAAATGCCCGGATTGAGAGATATGAAGTCTCCAATAAGTTCTACAGCTGCAAAATGGAGGAGAATAGTTCTGTCAGTGAACATATACTCAGAATGTCTGGGTACCACAACCACTTGACTTAGCTGGGAGTTAATCTTCCTGATGATAGTGTCATTGACAGAGTTCTTCAATCACTGCCACCAAGCTACAAGAGCTTCGTGATGAACTATAATATGCAAGGTATGGATAAGACGATTCCTGAGCTCTTCGCAATGCTAAAGGCTGCGGAGGTAGAAATCAAGAAGGAGCATCAAGTGTTGATGGTCAACAAGACCACCAGTTTCAAGAAAAATGGTAAAGGGAAGAAGGGGAACTTCAAGAAGAACAGCAAGCCAGTTGCTGCTCAAGTGAAGAAACCCAAGTCTGTACCTAAGCCTGAGACTGAGTGTTTCGAGTGCAAAGGGACTGGTCACTGGAAGGGGAACTGCCTCAAGTATTTGGCAGAAAAGAAGGATGGCAAAGTGAAAGGTATATTTGATATACATGTTATTGATGTGTACCTTACTAATGCTCGTAGTAGTGCCTGGGTATTTGATACTGGTTCAGTTGCTAACATTTGCAACTCGAAACAAGGGCCACGGATTAAGCGAAGATTAACTAAGGACAAGGTGACGATGCACGTGGGAAATGGTTCCAAAGTCGATGTGATCGCCGTCGGCACGCTACCTCTACATCTACCTTCGGGATTAGTTTTAGACCTAAATAATTGTTATTTGGTGCCAGCGTTGAGCATGAACATTATATCTGGATCTTGTTTGATGCGAGACGGTTATTCATTTAAATCATAGAATAATGGTTGTTCTATTTATATGAGTAATATCTTTTATGGTCATGCACCCTTGATGAGTGGTCTATTTTTACTAAATCTTGATAGTAGTGATACACATGTTCATAGTATTGAAGCCAAAAGATGCAGAGTTGATAATGGTAGTGCAAATTATTTGTGGCACTGCCGTTTGGGTCATATTGGTGTAAAGCGCATGAAGAAACTCCATTCCGATGGACTTCTGGAATCACTTGATTATGAATCACTTGGTACTTGCGAACCATGCCTCATGGGCAAGATGACTAAAACTCCATTCTCCGGAACAATGGAGAGAGCAACAGAGTTATTGGTAATCATACATACTGATGTATGTGGTCCAATGAACATTGAGGCTCGCGGCAGATATCGTTATTTTCTCACCTTCACAGATGATTTGAGCAGATATGGGTATATCTACTTAATGAAACATAAGTCTGAAACATTTGAAAAGTTCAAAGAATTTCAGAGTGAAGTGGAAAATCATTGTAACAAGAAAATAAAGTTTCTACGATCTCATCGTGGAGGAGAATATTTGAGTTACGAGTTTGGTCTTCATTTGAAACAGTGCGGAATAGTTTCGCAACTCACGCCACCCGGAACACCACAACATAATGGTGTGTCCGAACGTCATAATCGTACTTTACTAGATATGGTGCGATCTATGATGTCGCTTACAAATTTACCGCTATCGTTTTGGGGTTATGCTTTAGAGACAGCTGCATTCACGTTAAATAGGGCACCATCTAAATCTGTTGAGACGACACCTTATGAACTGTGGTTTGGCAAGAAATCCAAGTTGTCGTTTCTTAAAGTTTGGGGTTGCGATGCTTATGTGAAAAAGCTTCAACCTGATAAGCTCGAACCCAAATCGGAGAAATGTGTCTTCATAGGATACCCAAAGGAGATAGTTGGGTACACCTTCTATCACAGATCCTGATGTCTACTACACAACCTTCTTCTTGTAGACGTTGTTGGGCCTCCAAGTGCAGAGGTTTGTAGGACAGTAGCAAATTTCCCTCAAGTGGATGACCTAAGGTTTATCAATCCGTAGGAGGCGTAGGATGAAGATGGTCTCTCTCTCAAGCAACCCTGCAACCAAATAACAAAGAGTCTCTTGTGTCCCCAACACACCCAATACAATGGTAAATTGTATAGGTGCACTAGTTCGGCGAAGAGATGGTGATACAAGTGGTATATGGATAGTAGATAAGTATTTTGTAATCTGAAAATATAAAAACAGCAAGGTAACTAATGATAAAAGTGAGCGTAACGGTATTGCAATGCGTTGAAACAAGGCCTAGGGTTCATACTTTCACTAGTGCAAGTTCCCTCAACAATAATAACATAATTGGATCACATAACTATCCCTCAACATGCAACAAAGAGTCACTCCAAAGTCACTAATAGCGGAGAACAAACGAAGAGATTATGGTAGGGTACAAAACCACCTCAAAGTTATTCTTTCTGATCGATCTATTCAAGAGTCCGTTTAGTAAAATAACATGAAGCTATTCTTTCCGTTCAATCTATCCTAGAGTTCGTACTAGAATAACACCTTAATACACAAATCAATCAAAACCCTAATGTCACCTAGATACTCCAATGTCACCTCAAGTATCCGCGGGTATGATTATATGATATGCATCACACAATCTCAGATTCATCTATTCAAACCAACACAAAGTACTTCAAAGAGTGCCCCAAAGTTTCTACCGAAGAGTCAAGACTAAAACGTGTGCCAACCCCTATGCATAGGTTCATGGGTGGAACCCGCAAGTTGATCACCAAAACATACATCAAGTGAATCACGTGATATCCCATTGTCACCACAGATATGCACGGCAAGACATACATCAAGTGTTCTCAAATCCTTAAAGACTCAATCCGATAAGATAACTTCAAAGGGAAAACTCAATCCATTACAAGAGAGCAGAGGGGGAGAAACATCATAAGATCCAACTATAATAGCAAAGCTCGCGATACGTCAAGATCGTATCACCTTAAGAACATGAGAGAGAGAGAGATCAAACACATAGCTACTGGTACATACCCTCAGTCCCGAGGGAGAACTACTCCATCCTCGTCATGGAGAGCACCGGGATGATGAAGATGGCCACTGGAGAGGGATTCCCCCTCTGACAGGGTGCCGGAACGGGTCTAGATTGGTTTTCGGTGGCTACAGAGGCTTCTGGCGGCGGAACTCCCGATCTATTGTGCTCCCCGAAGTTTTTAGGGTATATGGGTATATATGGGAGGAAGAAGTACGTTGGTGGACCTCCAGGCTGTCCACGAGGCAGGGGGCGCGCCCAGGGGGTGGGCGCGCCCCCCACCCTTGTGGGCATCGCGGGACTCTCCTGGTCCATCTCCGATACTCTGTGGGCTTCTTCTAGTCCAAAAATAAGTTCTGTGAAGTTTCAGGTCAATTGGACTCCGTTTGATTTTCCTTTTCTGCGATACTCTAAAACAAGGAAAAAACAGAAACTGGCACTAGGCTCTGGGTTAATAGGTTTGTCCCAAAAATCATATAAAATAGCATATAAATGCATATAAAACATTCAAGGTTGATAATATAATAGCATGGAACAATCAAAAATTATAGATACGTTTGAGACGTATCAGCATCCCCAAGCTTAATTCATGCTCGTCCTCGAGTAGGTAAATGATAAAAAACAGAATTTTTGATGTGGAATGCTACCTAACATATTTCTCTATGTAATTCTTCTTTATTGTGGCATGAATATTTAGATCCATAAGATTCAAGACAAAAGTTTAATATTGACATAAAAATAATAATACTTCAGGCATACTAACAAAGCAATCATGTCTTCTCAAAATAACATGGCCAAAGAAAGCTATCCCTACAAAATCATATAGTCTGGCTATGCTCCATCTTCACCACACAACGTATTGAAATCATGCACAACCCCGATGACAAGCCAAGCAATTGTTTCATACTTTTGATGTTCTCAAACCTTTTCAATCTTCACGCAATACATGAGCGTGAGCCATGGACATAGCACTATAGGTGGAATAGAATGGTGGTTGTGGAGAAGACAAAAAGAAGAAGATAGTCTCACATCAACTAGGCATATCAACGGGCTATGGAGATGCCCATTAATAGATATCAATGTGAGTGAGTAGGGATTGCCATGCAATGGATGCACTAGAGCTATAAATATATGAAAGATCAACAAAAGAAACTAAGTGGGTGTGCATCCAACTTGCTTGCTCATGAAGACCTAGGGCACTTGAGGAGGCCCATTGTTGGAATATACAAGCCAAGTTCTATAATGAAAATTTCCCACTAGTATATGAAAGTGACAATACAAGAGACTCTCTATCATGAAGAACATGGTGCTACTTTGAAGCACTAGTGTGGAAAAAAGGATAGTAGCATTGCCCCCCTTTTTTATTTGGCCTTTTTTACTTGGCCTTTCTTTTTTTGGCCTTCCTTTTTTTTATTTGGCATTTCTCTTTTTTGGGCGGGGGAGGGGGGACAATGCTCTATTAATGATGATCATCGCACTTCTATTTATTTACAACTCAAAGATTACAACTCGATACTAGAACAAAGTATGACTCTATATGAATGCCTCCGGTGGTGTACCGGGATGTGCAATGATGCAAGAGTGACATGTATGAAAGAATTATGAACGGTGGCTTTGCCACAAATACAATGTCAACTACATGATCATGCAAAGCAATATGACAATGATGGAGCGTGCCATAATAACGGAACAGTGGAAAGTTGCATGGCAATATATCTCGGAATGGCTATGGAAATGCCATAATAGGTAGGTATGGTGGCTGTTTTGAGGAAGGTATATGGTGGGTTTATGGTACCGACGAAAGTTGCGTGGTACTAGAGAGGCTAGCAATGGTGGAAGGGTGAGAGTGCGTATAATCCATGGACTCAACATTAGTCATAAAGAACTCACATACTTATTGCAAAAATCTATTAGTTATCGAAACAAAGTACTACACGCATGCTCCTAGGGGGGTAGATTGGTAGGAAAAGACCATCGCTCATCCCCGACCGCCACTCATAAGGAAGACAATCAATAAATACATCATGCTCCGACTTCTTAACATAACGGTTCACCATACGTGCATGCTACGGGAATCACAAACTTCAACACAAGAATTTCTCAAATTCACAACTACTCAACTAGCATGACTATAATATCACCATCTTCATATCTCAAAACAATTATCAAGTATCAAACTTCTCATAGTATTCAAAGCACTTTACATGAAAGTTTTTATTATATCCCTCTTGGATGCCCATCATATCAGGACTAAATTCATAACCAAAGCAAACTACCATGCTGTTTAGAGACTCTCAAGATGATATAAGTGAAGCATTATAGTTCATATATTTCTTCAAAATAAAACCACCGCCGTGCTCTAAAAAGATATAAGTGAAGCACTAGAGCAAAAGACAAACTACTCGGAAAGATATAAGTGAAGATCAACAAGTAGTCGAATAATTATGCAACTATATGAATACTCTCTAACATTAAAGAATTTCAGATCTTGGTATCTTATTCAAACAGCAAGCAAATCCTAACAAAATAAATTGACGCTCCAAGCAAAACACATATCATGTGGTAAATAAAAATATAGTTCCAAGTAAAGTTACCGATAAACGAAGACGAAAGAGGGGATGCCTTCCGGGGCATCCCCAAGCTTAGGCTCTTGGTTGTCCTTGAATATTGCATTGGGGTGCCTTGGGCATCCCCAAGCTTAGGCTCTTGCCACTCCTTATTCCATAATTCATCGAATCTTTACCCAAAACTTGAAAACTTCACAACACAAAACTTAACGGAAAACTCGTGAGCTCCGTTAGCGAAAGAAAGCAAAACACCACTTCAATGTATTGTAATGAACTCATTCTTTATTTATATTGGTGTTAAACCTACTGTTCTCCAACTTCTCTATGGTTTATAAACTCTTTTACTAGCCATAGACTCATCAAAATAAGTAAACAACACATGAAAAACAGAATCTGTCAAAAACAGAACAGTCTGTAGTAATCTGTAACAACGTAAACTTCTCGAACCCCAAAAATTCTAAAATAAATTTCTGGACGTGAGGAATTTATCTATTAATCATCTGCAAAAATAATTAACTAAATATCACTCTCCAATAAAAAATGGCAGCAATTCTCGTGAGCGCTAAAGTTTCTGTTTTTTACAGCAAGATCAACAAGACTTTCCCCAAGTCTTCCCAACAGTTCTACTTGGCACAAACACTAATTAAAACATAAAAACTCAATCATAACAGAGGCTAGATAAATTATTTTTTACTAAGCATTAACAAAAAGCAAAGAACAAAAATAAAACTGGGTTGCCTCCCAACAAGCGCTATCGTTTAACGCCCCTAGCTAGGCATGATGATTTCAATGATGCTCACATAAAAGATAAGAATTGAAACATAAAGAGAGCATCATGAAGAATATGACTAGCACATTTAAGTCTAACCCACTTCCTATGCATAGGTATTTTTTGAGCAAATAACTTATGGGAACAAGAATCAACTTTCATAGGAAGATAAAATAAGCATAACTTCATAACTTTAAGGACATAGAGATGAAACTTGATATTATTGCAATTCCTACAAGCATATATTCCTCCCTCATAATAATTTTCAGTAGCATTATGAATGAATTCAACAATATAACCATCACATAAAGCATTCTTTTCATGATCTACAAGCATAGAAATTTTATTACTCTCCACATAAGCAAATTTCTTCTCATTCGGAATAGTGGGAGTATCATAAGAGACTCGAATACTATAAATTGTTTCCACATTAAAAGAGTAATGTTCAGAAAAAGGGTAATCATAATCATGACAAGTTTTATAAATATAATCATCACTACTTTTTATAGCATGTGTATCATCACAATAATTATCATAAGTTGCAACTTTGTTCTCATCATAATCGATTGAAACCTCTTCCAAGATAGTGGAATCATTACTAAATAAAGTCATGACCTCTCCAAATCCACTTTCATAATTATCATAAGTAGGAGGCATTCTATCATCATAATAAATTTTCATATCAAAACTTGGGAGACTACAAATATCATCTTCATTAATCATAGCTTCCCCAAGCTTCGGACTAACATTAATTGCAGCAAAAATATTCTCAAAAACATCATCTTCCTCAAACATAGCATCCCCAAGCTTGGGCCTTTTCATATCATAAGCATAATCACTTTCATCGTCAATAGTATGGATAGCACTAATAGTATAGCAATTATCATATTTTTCCAAGCAAGTGCCAAAAAGATTTTCAAGATCATAAGAAGTATCATTATCTTCCCAATCATAATCATCACAACAAGCAATAGGCATAATGAGATCATCATCAAGTGCATCATCTTCCACAATTATATTTTCATGAGGCACAACAGTAATAGGAGTAGCATTATTTGGGAGAGATATCTTTTTACCTCTCTTCCTTTTTCTTTTCTTCTTCTTCACCACATCATGTGTGGGTTCAATCGTCTTTTTGGAGCTCCTTATTAATGAGATTGGTTGAATAGAAGGCTCCTCCTCGTTACCTGATTCATCATAAGAAATAATAGGAGGATATTGGGAAGTCTCTTCCCTTTCATTAGTATTCTCTTCATCTTCTATTTGTTTTCTTTTCTTTATGTAATTGGCAATATAAGGGTTTTCAATGCAATTCACCGCACAATACATATAAATTTCCTCTAGATCAAAATCAAGAAATTTATCGAGATTAAATTTTGGAATACCCTCAGTTATACGTCTCATTTCTTCATAACCCAAAAGAAGACTAAGCTCTTTATGATGCTCAAGGGTAATCAAGTTATCACAATTTTTGGACACGACTTGATCATGAAACAAATAGCACTGGAGCTTTAAATGACCATGTTCATTGCAAAGTTCACAAGGATGGCGATAAATATTGAATCTTTCAGCACAAACATCTAATCTTTCTTGCAACAATTTAGTTTCTAAATGCTTATGCCTCTTGCAATATCTATCTTCCATATTTGGTGTGTACTTGCAAACCCAATGCACTCCACAAAAATTGACATGTTTATAGGAGATATTTTCATCATAACTAGTGCAATCATCATTAGTACTATGGATATTCAAGGAGTTCATACTAACAACATTGCAATCATGCTCATCATTCAAAGATTTAGTGCCAAACATTTTAATGCATTCTTCTTCTAACACTTTGGCACAATTTTCCTTTCCATCATACTCATGAAAGATATTAAAAAGATGAAGCGTATGAGGCAAACTCAATTCCATTTTTTTGTAGTTTTCTTTTATAAACTAAACTAGTGCTAAAACAAGAAACAAAAAGATTCGATTGCAAGATCTAAAGATATACCTTCAAGCGCTAACCTCCCCGGCAACGGCGCCAGAAAAGAGCTTGATGGCTACTACACAACCTTCTTCTTGTAGACATTGTTGGGCCTCCAAGTGCAGAGGTTTGTAGGACAGTAGAAAATTTCCCTCAAGTGGATGACCTAAGGTTTATCAACCCATAGGAGGCATAGGATGAAGATGGTCTCTCTCAAGCAACCCTACAACCAAATAAAAAAGAGTCTCTTGTGTCCCCAACACACCCAATACAATGGTAAATTGTATAGGTGCACTAGTTCGGCGAAGAGATGGTGATACAAGTGGTATATGGATGATAGATATGAGTATTTGTAATCTGAAAATATAAAAACAGCAAGGTAACTAACGATAAAAGTGAGCGTAAACGGTATTGCAATGCTAGGAAACAAGGCCTAGGGTTCATACTTTCACTAGTGCAAGTTCCCTCAACAATAATAACATAATTGGATCACGTAACTATCCCTCAACATGCAACAAAGAGTCACTCCAAAGTCACTAATAGCAGAGAACAAATGAAGAGATTATGGTAGGGTACGAAACCACCCCAAAGTTGTTCTTTCTGATCGATCTATTCAAGAGTCCGTAGTAAAATAACATGAAGCTATTCTTTCTGTTCAATCTATCCTAGAGTTCGTACTAGAATAACACCTTAAGACACAAATCAATCAAAACCCTAATGTCACCTAGATACTCCAATGTCACCTCAAGTATCCGCGGGTATGATTATACGATATGCATCACACAATCTCAGATTCATCTATTCAAACCAACACAAAGTACTTCAAAGAGTGCCCCAAAGTTTCTATCGAAGAGTCAAGATGAAAACGTGTGCCAACCCCTATGCATAGGTTCATGGGCGGAACCCGCAAGTTGATCACCAAAACATACATCAAGTGAATCAATAGAATAACCCATTGTCACCACGGTTATCCCAAGCAAGACATACATCAAGTGTTCTCAAATCCTTAAAGACTCAATCCGATAAGAAAACTTCAAAAGGAAAACTCAATCCATTACAAGAGAGCATAGGGGGAGAAACATCATAAGATCCAACTATAATAGCAAAGCTCGCGATACATCAAGATCGTATCACCTCAAGAACACGAGAGAAAGATCAAACACATAGCTACTGGTACATACCCTCAGCCCCGAGGGAGAACTACTCCCTCCTCGTCATGGAGAGCACCGGGATGATGAAGATGGCCACCGGAGAGGGATTCTCCCTCTGGCAGGGTGCCGGAACGGGTCTAGATTGGTTTTCGGTGGCTACGGAGGCTTCTGGCGGCGGAACTCCCGATCTATTGTGCTCCTCGAAGTTTTTAGGGTATATGGGTATATATGGGAGGAAGAAGTATGTCGGTGGACCTCCGGGCTGTCCACGAGGCAGGGGGCGCGCCCAGGGGGGTGGGCGCGCCCCCCACCCTTGTGGGCATCGCGGGACTCTCCTGGTCCATCTCCGATTCTTAGTGGGCTTCTTCTGGTCCAAAAATAAGTTTCGTGAAGTTTCAGGTCAATTGGACTCCGTTTGATTTTTCTTTTCTGCGATACTCTAAAACAAGGAAAAACAGAAACTGGCACTGGGCTCTGGGTTAATAGGTTTGTCCCAAAAATCATATAAAATAGCATATAAATGCATATAAAACATCCAAGGTTGATAATATAATAGCATGTAACAATCAAAAATTATAGATACGTTGGAGACGTATCAGATCCGAAGGCAAGATATTCGTTGCTAAGAATGGATCCTTTCTATAGAAGGAGTTTCTCTCGAAACAAGTGAGTGGGAGGAAAGTAGAACTTGATGAGGTAATTGTACCTGCTCCCTTATTGGAAAGTAGTTCATCACTGAAATCAGTTGCAGTGATTCCTACACTAGTAAGTGAGGAAGCTAATGATGATGATCATGAAACTTCTGATCAAGTTACTACCGGACCTCGTAGGTCAAGCAGAGTAAGAGATCCGCACCAGAGTGGTACGGTAATCCTGTATCTGGAAGTCATGTTACTTGACCATGACGAACCTACAAACTATGAGGAGCGATGATGATCCCAGATTCCGCAAAATGGCTTGAGGCCATGAAATCTGAGATGGGATCCATGTATGAGAACAAAGTGTGGACTTTGGTTGACTTGCCGATGATCGGCAAGCCATAGAGAATAAATGGATCTTCAAGAAGAAGACTGACGCTGATGGTAATGTTACTGTCTACAAAGCTCGACTTGTTGCAAAAGGTTTTCGACAAGTTCAAGGAGTTGACTATGATGAGACCTTCTCACCCGTAGCGATGCTTAAGTCTCTCCGAATCATGTTAGCAATTGCCGCATTTTATGATTATGAAATTTGGCAAATGGATGTCAAAACTGCATTCCTTAATGGATATCTTAAAGAAGAGTTGTATATGATGCAACCAGAAGGTTTTGTCGATCCAAAAGGTGCTAACAAAGTGTGCAAGCTCCAGCATCCATTTATGGACTGGTGCAAGCCTCTCGGAGTTGGAATATACGCTTTGATAGTGTGATCAAAGCATATGGTTTTATACAGACTTTTGGAGAAGCCTGTATTTACAAGAAAGTGAGTGGGAGCTCTGTAGCATTTCTGATATTATATGTAGATGACATATTGTTGATCGGAAATAATACTAAATTTCTGAATAGCATAAAAGGATACTTGAATAAGAATTTTTCAATTGAAGACCTCGGTGAAGCTGCTTATATATTGGCATCAAGATCTATAGAGATAGATCAAGACGCTTAATTGGACTTTCACAAAGCACATACCTTGATAAAGTTTTGAAGAAGTTCAAAATGGATCAGTCAAAGAAAGGGTTCTTGCCTGTGTTACAAGGTGTGAAGTTGAGTCAGACTACTCAATGCCCGACCACTGCAGAAGATAGAGAGAAAATGAAAGTCATTCCCTATGCTTCAGCCATAGGTTCTATCATGTATGCAATGCTGTGCACCAGACCTAATGTGTGCCTTGCTATTAGTTTAGCGGGGAGGTACCAAAGTAATCCAGGAGTGGATCACTTGACAGCGGTCAAGAACATCCTGAAATACCTGAAAAGGACTATGGATATGTTTCTCGTATATGGAGGTGACAAAGAGCTCATCGTAAACGGTTACGTCAATGAAAGCTTTGACACTGATCCGGATGACTCTAAGTCACAAACCGAATATGCGTTTTTATTAAATGGTGGAGCTGTCAGTTGGTGCAGTTCCAAGCAAAGCGTCATGGCGGGATCTACGTGTGAAGCCGAGTACATAGCTGCTTCGGAAGCAGCAAATGAAGGAGTCTGGATGAAGGAGTTCATATCGATCTAGGTGTCATACCTAGTGCATCGGGTCCAATGAAAATCTTTTGTGACAACACTGGTGCAATTGCCTTGGCAAAGGAATCCAGATTTCACAAGAGAACCAAGCACATCAAGAGACGCTTCAATTCCATCCGCGATCAAGTCAAGGAGGGAGACATAGAGATTTGCAAGATACACACGGATCTGAATGTTGCAAACCCATTGACTAAGCCTCTCTCAAGAGCAAAACATGATCAGCACCAAGACTCCATGGGTGTTAGAATCATTACAATGTAATCTAGATTATTAACTCTAGTGCAAGTGGGAAACTGAAGGAAATATGCCCTAGAGGCAATAATAAAGTGTTATTTATATTTCCTTCTATCATGATAAATGTTTATTATTCATGCTAGAATTGTATTAACCAGAAACTTAGTACATGTGTGAATTCATAGACAAACAGAGTGTCACTAGTATGCCTCTACTTGACTACCTCGTTGAATCAATGATGGTTATGTTTCCTAACCATAGACATGAGTTGTCATTTGATTAACGGGATCACATCATTAGAGAATGATGTGATTGACTTGACCCATCCATTAGCTTAGCACGATGATCGTTTAGTTTGTTGCTATTGCTTTCTCCATAACTTATACATGTTCCTATGACTATGCGATCATGCAATTCCCGAATACCGGAGGAACACTTAGTGTGCTATCAAATGTCACAACGTAACTGGGTGACTATAAAGATGCTCTACAGGTGTCTCCGATGGTGTTTGTTGAGTTGGCATAGATCGAGATTAGGATTTGTCACTCCGAGTATCGGAGAGGTATCTCTAGGCCCTCTCGGTAATGCACATCACTATAAGCCTTGCAGGCGATGTGACTAATGAGTTAGTTACGGGATGATGCATTACGAAACGAGTAAAGAGACTTGCCTGTAACGAGATTGAACTAGGTATTGAGATACTAACGATCGAATCTCGGGCAAGTAACATACCGATGACGAAGGGAACAACGTATATTGTTATGCGGTTTGACCAATAAAGATCTTCACAGAATAGGTGGGAGCTAATATGAACATCTAGGTTCCGCCATTGGTTATTGACCGGAGACGTGTCTCGGTCATGTCTACAGAGTTCTCGAACCCGTATGGTCCGCACGCTTAACGTTCGGTGACGATCAGTATTATGAGTTTATGTGTTTTGATGTACCGAAGATAGTTCGGAGTCCCGGATGTGATCACGGACATGCCGAGGAGTCTCAAAATGGTCGAGACATAAATATTGATATATTGGATGACTATATTCGGACACCGGATGAGTTCCGGGGGTCACCGGATAATTATCGGAGTGCCGGGGGGTTATCGGAACGCCCGGGGGGACTAATGGGCCAACATGGGCCTGATGTCTACTACACAACCTTCTTCTTGTAGACGTTGTTGGGCCTCCAAGTGCAGAGGTTTGTAGGACAATAGCAAATTTCCCTCAAGTGGATGACCTAAGGTTTATCAATCCGTAGGAGGCGTAGGATGAAGATGGTCTCCCTCAAGCAACCCTGCAACCAAATAACAAAGAGTCTCTTGTGTGCCCAACACACCCAATACAGTGGTAAATTGTATAGGTGCACTAGTTCGGCGAAGAGATGGCGATACAAGTGCAATATGGATAGTAGATAATAGTTTTTGTAATCTGAAAATATAAAAACAGCAAGGTAACTGATGATAAAAGTGAGCGTAAACGGTATTGCAATGCTAGGAAACAAGGCCTAGGGTTCATACTTTCACTAGTGCAAATTCTCTCAACAATAATAACATAATTGGATCACATAACTATCCCTCAACATGCAACAGAGTCACTCCAAAGTCACTAATAGCAGAGAACAAATGAAGAGATTATGGTAGCGTACGAAACCACATCAAAGTTATTCTTTCCAATCAATCCATTGGGCTATTCCTATAAGTGTCACAAACAGCCCTAGAGTTCGTACTAGAATAACACCTTAAGACACAAATCAACCAAGACCTTAATGTCACCTAGATACTCCAATGTCACCTCAAGTATCCGTGGGTATGATTATACGATATGCATCACACAATCTCAGATTCATCTATTCAACCAACACATAGAACCTCAAAGAGTGCCCCAAAGATTCTACCGGAGAGTCAAGACGAAAACGTGTGCCAACCCCTATGCATAGGTTCATGGGCGGAACCCGCAAGTTGATCACCAAAACATACATCAAGTGAATCACGTGATATCCCATTGTCACCACAGATACGCACGACAAGACATACATCAAGTGTTCTCAAATCCTTAAAGACTCAATCCGAAAAGATAACTTCAAAGGGGAAATCAATTCATTACACGAGAGTAGAGGGGGAGAAACATCATAAGATCCAACTATAATAGCAAAGCTCGCGATACATCAAGATCGTATCACCTCAAGAACACGAGAGAGAGAGAGAGAGATCAAACACATAGCTACTGGTACATACCCTCAGCCCCGAGGGAGAACTACTCCCTCCTCGTCATGGAGAGCACCGGGATGATGAAGATGGCCACGGGAGAGGGATTCCCCCCCCCCTCCGGTAGGGTGCCGGAACGGGTCTAGATTGGCTTTCGGTGGCTACGGAGGCTCTGGCGGCGGAACTCCCGATCTATTGTGCTCCTGGATGTTTTTAGGGTATATGGAGATATATAGGCGGAAGAAGTACGTCAAGGGAGCCACGAGGGGCCCACGAGGGTGGAGGGCGCGCCCAGGGGGGTGAGCGCGCCCCTGCCTCGTGGCCTCCTCGTTGCTTCCCTTACGTGGATTCCAAGTCTCCCGGGTTGCTTTCCTTCCAAAAATAAGTTCCGTGAAGTTTCAGGTCAATTGGACTCCGTTTGATTTTTCCTTTTCTGCGATACTCTAAAACAAGAAAAAAACAGAAACTGGCACTGGGCTCTAGGTTAATAGGTTAGTCCCAAAAATAATATAAAAGTGTATAATAAAGCCCATAAACATCCAGAGTTGATAATATAACAACATGTAACAATAAAAAATTATAGATACGTTGGAGACGTATCAGCATCCCTAAGCTTAATTCCTGCTCGTCCTCGAGTAGGTAAATGATAAAAACAGAATTTTTGATGTGGAATGCTACCTAACATATTTCTGTAAGTAATTCTCTTTGTTGTGGCAAGAATATTCAGATCATAAGATTCAAGACAAAAGTTTAATATTGACATAAAAATAATAATACTTCAAGCATACTAACTAAGCAATTATGTCTTCTCAAAATAGCATGGCCAAAGAAAGTTATCGCTACAAAATCATATAGTCTGGCTATGCTCCATCTTCACCACACAAAATATTTAAATCATGCACAACCCCGATGATAAGCCAAGCAATTGTTTCATACTTTGGATGTTCTAAAACTTTTTCAATCTTCATGCAATACATGAGCGTGAGCCATGGATATAACACTATAGGTGGAATAGAATGGTGGTTGTGGAGAAGACAAAAAGGAGAAGATAGTCTCACATCAACTAGGCATATCAACGGGCTATCGAGATGCCCATTAATAGATGTCAATGTGAGTGAGTAGGGATTTCCATGCAACGGATGCACTAGAGCTATAAGTGTATGAAAGCTCAAAAAGAAACTAAGTGGGTGTGCATCCAACTCGCTTGCTCACGAAGATCTAGGGCATTTTGAGGAAGCCCATCATTGGAATATACAAGCCAAGTTCTATAACGAAAGATTCCCACTAGTATATGAAAGTGACAACATAGGAGACTCTCTATCATGAAGATCATGGTGCTACTTTGAAGCACAAGTGTGGTAAAAGGATAGTAGCATTGCCCCTTCTCTCTTTTTCTCTCATTTTTTTTTTATTTTTATTTTTTTATTTGGGCCTTCTCTTTTTTTATGGCCTCTTTTTTTTATTTGGGCTTCTTTGGCCTCTTTTATTTATTTATTTTCGTCCGGTCTCATCCCGACTTGTGGGGGAATCATGGTCTCCATCATCCTTTCCTCACTGGGACAATGCTCTAATAATGATGATCATCACACTTTTATTTACTTACAACTCAAGAATTACAACTCGATTCTTAGAACAAAATATGACTCTATATGAATGCCTCCGGCGGTGTACCGGGATGTGCAATGACTCATGAGTGACATGTATGGAAGAACTATGAACGGTGGCTTTGCCGCAAATACAATGTCAACTACATGATCATGCATAGCAACATGACAATGATGGAGCGTGTCATAATAACGGAACGGTGGAAAGTTGCATGGCAATATATCTCGGAATGGCTATGGAAATGCCATAATAGGTAGGTATGGTGGCTGTTTTGAGGAAGGTATATGGTGGGTTTATGGTACCGACGAAAGTTGCGCGGTACTAGAGAGGCTAGCAATGGTGGAAGGGTGAGAGTGCGCATAATCCATGGACTCAACATTAGTCATAAAGAACTCACATACTTATTGCAAAAATCTATTAGTTATCGAAACAAAGTACTACGCGCATGCTCATAGGGGGATAGATTGGTAGGAAAAGACCATTGCTCGTCCCCGACCGCCACTCATAAGGAAGACAATCAATAAATAAATCATGCTCTGACTTCATCACATAACGATTCACCATACGTGCATGCTACGGGAATCACAAACTTCAACACAAGTATTTCTCAAATTCACAACTACTCAACTAGCATGACTCTAATATTACCATCCTCATATCTCAAAACAATCATCAAGTATCAAACTTCTCATAGTATTCAATGCACTCTATATGAAAGTTTTTATTATATCCCTCTTGGATGCCCATCATATTTGGACTAAATTCATAACCAAAGCAAATTACCATGCTGTTTAGGACTCTCAAAATAATATAAGTGAAGCATGAGAGTTCATCTATTTCTATAAAATAAAACCACCATCGTGCTCTAAAAGGATATAAGTGAAGCACTAGAGCAACAACAAACTACTCCGAAAGATATAAGTGAAGATCAATGAGTAGTCGAATAATTATGCAACTATGTGAAGACTCTCTAACATTTAAGAATTTCAAATCTTGGTATTTTATTCAAACAGCAAGCAAAGAAAAATAAAATTACATTCTAAGAATATCAAACATCATGTGAAGAAGCAAAAACTTAGGATCAATCGATATTAACCGATAGTTGTTGAAGAAGAAAGGTGGGATGCCAACCAGGGCATCCCCAAGCTTAGACGCTTGAGACTTCTTGAAATATTATCTTGGGATGCCTTGGGCATCTCCAAGCTTGAGCCTTTGTGTCTCCTTAATTCCTCTCATATCACGGTCTCCCTAAATCTCAAAAGCTTCATCCACACAAAACTCAACAAGGACTCGTGAGATAAGTTAGTATAAACCATTGCCAAAACCTTATCATACTCTACTGTAGAAGATCACTAAAATTATTATTCAACATTGCATACTAAATGTCTCTGCATATTTAATAGTTCTATCCTCAAATAGAATCATTAAAGAAGCAAACATATGCGACCAATGCAAACATAACAGCAATCTGCCTAAACAGGACAGTCTGTAAAGAATGCAGCAACATCCATACTTCCCTAACTCCAAAATTTATGAAATAAAATTCCCACTGTATTAAATTTATCAGAGCATAATATGCAAAAGGTTTCAACATTTTATCACATTCTGACTTTTCTAGGGAATTATTGCAACAGCGGTAAACTTTCTGTTTTCAAACTGCAACATGAAGACTTGTAACATAGGCATAGTAAAGACTATCAATGCCAATTTTATTGTAATAAAAGATGCAAAACATTGTTATAAATAACAGCAAGCAAATCCTAACAAAATAAATTGACACTCCAAGCAAAACACATATCATGTGGTAAATAAAAATATAGCTCCAAGTAAAGTTACCGATGAACGAAGACGAAAGAGGGGATGCCTTCTGGGGCATCCCCAAGCTTAGGCTCTTGGTTATCCTTGAATATTACCTTGGGGTGCCTTGGGCATACCCAATATTAGGCTCTTTCCACTCCTTATTTCATAGTCCATCGAATCCTTACCCAAAACTTAAAAACTTCACAACACAAAACTTAACAGAAAACTCGTAAGCTCCGTTAGTATAAGAAAATAAATCACCAGTTCAAGGTACTGTAATGAACTCATTCTTTATTTATATTGGTGTTAAACCTACTGTATTCCAACTTCTCTATGGTTTATAAACTCTTTTACTAGCCATAGATTCATCAAAATAAGTAAACAACACATGAAAAACAGAATCTGTCAAAAACAGAACAGTCTGTAGTAATCTGGATCAAACGTATACTTCTGGGACTCATAAAATTCTCAAATAAATTTCTGGGCCTGAGTAATTTATCTATTAATCATCTTAAAAAGGAATTAACTAAATAGCACTTTCCAAATAAAAATGGCAACAATTCTCGTGAGCGCTAAAGTTTCTGTTTTTTACAGCCTGATCAACAAGACTTTCCCTAAGTCTTCCCAAAGGTTCTACTTGGCACAAACACTAATTAAAAGAATAAAACCACATCTAAATAGAGGCTAGATGAATTATTTATTACTAAACAGGAGCAAAAAGCAAGGAACAAAAATAAAGTTGGGTTGCCTCCCAACAAGCGCTATCGTTTAACGCCCCTAGGCATGATGATTTCAATGATGCTCACATAAAGGATAAGAATTGAAACATAAAAAGAGCATCATGAAGAATATGACTAGCACATTTAAGCCTAACCCACTTCCTATGCATAGGGATTTTGTGAGCAAACAACTTATGGGAACCATAATCAACTAGCATAGGAGGGCAAAACAAGCATAACTTCAAAACTTTAAGAACATAGAGAGGAAACTTAATATTATTGCAATTCCTACTACCATATATTCCTCCCTCATAATAATTTTCAGTAGCATAATGAATGAATTCAACAATATAACCAGCACCTAAAGCATTCTTTTCATGATCTACAAGCATAGAAATTTTACTATTCTCCACACAAGCAAAATTCTTCTCATGAATAATAGTGGGAGCAAACTCAACAAAATAACTATCATGTGATTGAAAATTAAGATCAAGATGGCAAGTTTCATGGTTATAATTATTCTTTAAAGCATATGTGTCATCACAATAATCATCATAGATAGGAGGCATGCTTTCATCATAATAAATTTGCTCATCAAAACTTGGGGGACAAAAAATATCATCTTCATCAAACATAGCTTACCCAAGCTTGTGGCTTTGCATATCATTAGCATCATGGATATTCAAGGAGTTCATACTAACAACATTGCAATCATGCTCATCATTCAAATATTTAGTGCCAAACATTTTATAGATTTCTTCTTCTAGCACTTGAGCACAATTATCCTTTCCATCATACTCACGAAAGATATTAAAAAGGTGAAGCGTATGAGACAAACTCAATTCCATTTTTTTATAGTTTTCTTTTATAAACTAAACTAGTGATAAAATAAGAAACTAAAAGACTCGATTGCAAGATCTAAAGATATACCTTCAAGCGCTAACCTCCCCGGCAACGGCGCCAGAAAAGAGCTTGATGTCTACTACACAACCTTCTTCTTGTAGACGTTGTTGGGCCTCCAAGTGCAGAGGTTTGTAGGACAGTAGCAAATTCCCCTCAAGTGGATGACCTAAGGTTTATCAATCAGTAGGAGGCGTAGGATGAAGATGGTCTCTCTCAAGCAACCCTGCAACCAAATAACAAAGAGTCTCTTGTGTCCCCAACACACCCAATACAATGTAAATTGTATAGGTGCACTAGTTCGGCGAAGAGATGGTGATACAAGTGCAATATGGATAGTAGATAATAGTTTTTGTAATCTGAAAATATAAAAACAGCAAGGTAACTAATGATAAAAGTGAGCGTAAACGGTATTGCAATGCTAGGAAACAAGGCCTAGGGTTTATACTTTCACTAGTGCAAGTTCTCTCAACAATAATAACATAATTGGATCACATAACTACCCCTCAACATGCAACAAAGAGTCACTCCAAAGTCACTAATAGCGGAGAACAAACGAAGAGATTATGGTAGTGTACGAAACCACCTCAAAGTTATTCTTTCCAATCAATCCGTTGGGCTATTCCTATAAGTGTCACAAACAGCCCTAGAGTTCGTACTAGAATAACACCTTAAGACACAAATCAACCAAAACCCTAATATCACCTAGATACTCCAATGTCACCTCAAGTATCCGTGGGTATGATTATACGATATGCATCACACAATCTCAGATTCATCTATTCAACCAACACATAGAACCTCAAAGAGTGCCCCAAAGATTCTACCGGAGAGTCAAGACGAAAACGTGTGCCAACCCCTATGCATAGGTTCATGGGCGGAACCCGCAAGTTGATCACCAAGACATACATCAAGTGAATCACGTGATATCCCATTGTCACCACAGATACGCACGGCAAGACATACATCAAGTGTTCTCAAATCCTTAAAGACTCAATCCGATAAGATAACTTCAAAGGGGAAACTCAATTCATTACACGAGAGTAGAGGTGGAGAAACATCATAAGATCCAACTATAATAGCAAAGCTCGCAATACATCAAGATCATATCACCTCAAGAACACGAGAGAGAGAGAGAGAGATCAAACACATAGCTACTGGTACATACCCTCAGCCCCGAGGGAGAACTACTCCCTCCTCGTCATGGAGAGCACCGGGATGATGAAGATGGCCACCGAAGAGGGATTACCCCCTCCGGCAGGGTGCCGGAACGGGTCTAGATTGGCTTTCGGTGGCTACGGAGGCTTCTGGCGACGGAACTCCCGATCTATTGTGCTCCTGGATGTTTTTAGGGTATATGGAGATATATAGGCGGAAGAAGTGCGTCAGGGGAGCCACGAGGGTGGAGGGCGCGCCCCCTACCTCGTGGCCTCCTTGTTGCTTCCCTTACGTGGACTCCAAGTCTCCCGGGTTGCTTTCCTTCCAAAAATAAGTTCCATGAAGTTTCAGGTCAATTGGACTCCGTTTGATTTTCCTTTTCTGCGATACTCTAAAACAAGAAAAAAACAGAAACTGGCACTGGGCTCTAGGTTAATAGGTTAGTCCCAAAAATAATATAAAAGTGTATAATAAAGCCCATAAACATCCAAAGTTGATAATATAACAGCATGGAACAATCAAAAATTATAGATACGTTGGAGAAGTATCAGGGCCTTAGTGGAGAGAGAGAGGGCCGGCCAAGGCAGGCCGCGCGCCCCTCCCCCTCTAGTCCGAATTGGACTAGGGAAGGGGGGGCGCCCCACTTTCCTTCTCTTCTCTCCCTCTCCTTCCTTCCCCCTTCCTCCTACTAGTAGGACTAGGAAAGGGGAGTCCTACTCCTACTAGGATGAGGACTCCTCCTCTCCTGGCGCGCCTCAAGGGCCGCCCAGCGTCCCCCCCTTGCTCCTTTATATACGGGGGCAGGGGGCACCCTAGAACACACAAGTTGATCATCGATCTCTTAGCCGTGTGCGGTGCCCCCCTCCATCATAATCCACCTCGGTCATATCATCGTAGTGCTTAGGCGAAGCCCTGCGCCGGTAGCTTCATCATCACCGTCATCACGCCATCGTGCTGATGAAGCTCTCCCTCGACACTCAGCTGGATCAAGAGTTCGTGGGACGTCACCGAGCCGAACGTGTGTAGATCGCGGAGGTGCCGTACTTTCGGTACTAGGATCGGTCGAATCGTGAAGACGTACGACTACATCAACTGTGTTGTCACAACGCTTCCGCTTACGGTCTACGAGGGTACGTGGACAACACTCTTCCACTCTCGTTGCTATGCATTGAAATTACTGGGTTCCCCAACACCTGGGTAGGTGTGCTGCATGTCCGGGCGTTGTGCAACACTTTTACCCCGGCTTTGCCCTTAGGCGCTTTCCAACCTAGGGCAGAACGGGACGAAGCTGCCCGTCTAGAAGGTGAGCCCGGGGCATCCGTCTCCCACAGCGCGCCCACACACACCAAAGATTGTCCAATCAAACACATGGACACATCTTTGTGAGAACACACCTTAGCCGTGGTGAGAAATGCCGACCAAACACATAGGGTGCCCAAAAGCATCAAGAAGCAATAGACAAGACCACCACCAACACACCAAAAGTGGTCTAAACCCAGAACCAGAAAGCAACGATATCCACCAGGCTAACAACAAAGCATGAGAGGTGCCCGACATAACCCAACCTCGCACACATCAATAACCGAGTATGCCGTAGAGTCGGCCAAGAAACCAAGTAAGCCATTCGAATTATGTTTTTTCTAAATTATTCACAAAACATGATGTCAATGACTATTATCATGTTGTGTTTGTTACTTGGGCAGCCGACGACCTAGGTAACACCAAATCAGACGAACCGAGCAACAAAAAGTCGACCCAGACATACCGAGGACCAGCCTCCCTAGTGACGTCCTAATCGGCAACTGACAACACACCCAAAGCGGCTGGGAAATGGAGCCAGAAAGCAACGACTCTAAACCGACCCATAGCGCATGGGATAACCCAACCCAGCGCACCGCAACAGTTGAATAAGCCACACACATGGCCACTCGGGGGTCCATGTCGCGTGGGTCGAGGGTGTGTCCGGGGCTGCCTCATTCGCCACCTGTTGCCTGCTCCATGCATGTTCCGACCCGTATATTGGCGGTTGGGCCATTGTTTATTCCACGGTAGAGCCGTCTAGACTGCATGTGTCATGAGTGCCACGTACTCTACGAATACAAAGCTAATCGTCCTACATAGCATAACGATCTTGCCCATTATCTTCACAACCTCTTTGATCTCCTCATTGCTGCTAAGGCCATCCAACTGTTGTTGCTTGGCCATGACCTGATGAACCGCATTGTCAACCTCCTGCTCTGCATCCTCTTCTCCCGTCTCTCCTTCAGTTACTTGTCCAACACCATATCCTATTGGCATTGGGAATCCTTTGCTTACTAATATGTCGTGTAGTTTGGTTCCCCGTCATCAGCAAATTCCCAGAGGTACAATTTGTAAGAACCTTCCTCTGTTTGCATGAATCAGCCGCAACTCTAGCCCATCCATTCTCTAACAATACGTATCGGCAACTTTGCCAACTATATCGAGTAAAGATTGACCTTAGATGTTAGTAGTACCACTCTCAGTAACAAGTCTCTTGCGGGCACCTTTGTACTTGTCCAGCCCTTCTCCTACTTTGCTCACGGAGATATGCATATCCGTGGTTTCATTATCATTCCATTCACCGAAGCCTCTCCCTATCCCCGGCCAAAGCGTCTCCCCTACAACCTCTACCTCCTGCTCCTCTACCCCTATCTCATCTACCTCCTGACCTCCCTCTGCCACCCATATCTGGAACTCCTTATCCACCACTAGTTCTTCGAACTCTAGCTGGTTCAAAATTTCATAGGAGCTAATCTTCCCATTGACATTCGCTCGGAGCATGGACCCCATCGCCACCCTCCACCATGTGACCCAAACACCATAGAAATGGCAAAAAATCCAGCAACTTTTCATTGAAGATCGAGTACTTCTTACGATTTTTTAACGTAATCGGGACATACCTCACCAAAGGCTGGTTAATGTCCAAATATACCCGGGTGCATAAAAGACTTGTCTGGTTGATCTTTCCTTCATTCACCATGATTGTAATTGGTAGATAGAAATACGAAGGCGTTCGGTTTTATTTTCGAGATAACAAAAAGGTGTTGGATTTTTTTGGCGATAACAAAAAGGTGTTGGATCATTAGGATTATAGCTCTCGGGCTTAGATCGAGCGCAGCAGAAAGAAGTGAGGTTTGTGTACCGGCCCATCACCAAGGCCCAAACGCACCAACGGCTTAGCTTCCTAGGGTTTGATCCAGCGCGTCCTCAGCCGCCGCGTCGCAAACTCGCACGCATTCGCACTGCCCTGCGCAGCCGCGCCCCCCTTTTTCTACCCAGCGTCAGCCCCAACCGCACCACCCCGCTCCCCTTCCCATCGTCTCTCTCCCCCACGAATTCAAATTTCTCTCCAACCCCAAAACCCCTCTGCCCTCTCCCAACCCAACCACCTTCCCCTCCCCCGTCCGTAATCCACACCGATCTCTCCACCCCGGGATCGGAACCGCCTGCCGATCGCCGCCGAGAGGTTGCGCGGGGCAAGGGGGCAGCCGAGGGTCCCGTCGGAGAGGAGCGGCGCTCGCCATCGAAGGTAAAATCCGGTGCTCGGTCCCAGTATCATTTTGGTTCCCCGATCTGACGACGCTCCTGTATCCAAGTTGATGTTTGGTTGGCGGCGGGTTTCCTAAATTCCTTCGCGGGCAGATCCGTGGGGTTTTAGGCCGTGGCCGCTTTGGTTTTCGTCCTTGAATCGTGCGATGTTGCGGTTGATTCTTCTCAGTAGATGTTGATTTGGCTTGTCTTACCTGATATACTTTAGTTCTGGTCTGATCAGGTCGCTCTATAGTCACTTCGATCTTAATTTTTTGAACGATCCCAGAGTTTCCACAAACACGCGTGTAGGAATTGTTTTGTGCTTTTTCTGTCCGTCATAGTGCAATTATAGCATGACGCCCTGTTGAATAACTTTGATTTTCTAGATGCCTGTCGTGGGTTAGATCCTAGCACCTGATGTTAGAGATTATTTGTTTTAGATCATGGAGATTATTTGACGCCCTGTTGAATAACTTTGATTTTCTAGATGCCTGTCGTGGGTTAGATCCTAGCACCTGATGTTAGAGATTATTTGTTTTAGATCATGGAGATTATTTGACGCCCTGTTGAACTATTGAGCATTTTTGAATGAAAAACATTATTAGATCAGGGAGAGGCGTGGTTCACGGTCATTCAAACGGTATGTTGATAGCTGAGATTTACGTTGTATAGTAACAGTCGTGTTCCAGAGTTTATACTTGGACTGTAATTAAGAAACCTCCCTTTTGGGAAAATAATAACGATTCAGAAACCCCCACTTCAGGAAAATAATAACTATTCAGAAACTAAATGACCTGGTAATTGTTGACAGCTCAGGTGGAGTAACATATGCATTGAATCTCTCGCAAGCTGTTGCGCCCTCCCTACACTTTCCAAAAGTGACCGCACTGTATTGGAGGCTTGAGTTCTACTTTTGTCTTTTATCTTGTATTTTTGCACTGTATCAATGTGAACAATATGTTCTGTTAGAGCAAACTAGATTATTTGTATTTCCATTAAGCAAACTGTAATAATGCCAGACTATCTTTGAACCAAGGTGGAGCCTGCCTTATTTTTCTTTTTTGACCTTGAGATCTTAGTATCTTATATGCTTTCCTGGGCGATCTTTGTACTGCAGGTTCAGCTAATGGATATCACTGAGGTTCTGCTAGCTACACAGTCCCATGATGGTCAGATACGAAATGTTGCAGAAGGGAATATCAAGCAATTTGAGGAGCAGAGTTTTCCACAGTTTCTGCTAGCATTATCTGCTGAGCTAGCGAAAGATAACAAACCTCCTGTATCTCGAAGGCTTGCTGGTATTCTTCTTAAAAATTCTTTGGATGCAAATGATTTAGTGAGGAAAGAAAAATGCACACAACGATGGATAAGTGTGGACCCAGCAATCAAGTCACAGGTTAAAGGTTCCCTGTTGATGACCCTTGGATCACCAGTATCTGACGCTCACCGCAGTTCTTCACAAGTCATTGCAAAGATTGCTTCCATTGAGATCCCTCTTCAAGGATGGCCAGAACTCATAGTAAGCTTGCTAGGTAACATGACAAAGCCGGATGCATCCCCTTCTCTGAAGCAGGCTACCCTGGATGCCATTGGATATGTTTGTGAGGAGATATCCCCTAAGGATCTGGAGCAGGATCAAGTTAATGCTGTTCTTACTGCTGTGGTCCAGGGTATGAATCACGTGGAGAATAGTTCAGGGGTCCGACTTGCTGCTGTTAAAGCATTGTACAATGCTCTTGATTTTGCTGAGACAAATTTTCAGAATGAATCAGAGAGGAACTACATAATGAAGGTAGTTTGTGAGACTGCCGTTTCTAAAGAGGCTGATATTAGGAAGGCTGCATTTGAGTGTTTGGTCTCAATAGCATCAACATACTATGATCTTCTAGAGCCATACATGCAGACATTATTTGAGTTGACAGCAAATGCTGCCAGGGCAGATGAAGAACAGGTAGCACTTCAAGCTATTGAGTTCTGGAGCACAATCTGTGATGAAGAAGTTGCAATTCAAGAAGACGCTGAAGAATCTGGTGATGTTAGTTCTGCATGTCATTTCCATTTTATTGAAAAGGCCCTTCCTTTGCTTGTCCCTATGCTTTTAGAAACACTTCTGAAGCAAGAGGAGGATCAAGATGAGGATGATGGAATTTGGAATATATCAATGGCGGGGGGCACCTGCCTTGGGCTTGTTGCAACAGCTGTCAAGGATGCCATTGTACCTCTTGTGATGCCATTTATAGAAGGCAATATAACAAAGTCTGACTGGCACAGCAGGGAGGCTGCTACATTTGCATTTGGTTCCATTCTTGAAGGTCCTTCAGTTGAAAAGCTTGCACCACTGGTTCATGCTGGCTTTGATTTCCTGCTAAATGCAACCAAGGATCAAAATAACCATGTCAGGGAGACTACTGCATGGGCACTTTCGAGGGCATTTGAGTTTCTACATTCACCAACCAGTGGCGTTTCTGTAGTGACAAATGCAAACCTTCCTCATGTTATAGAAATTATGTTGACAAGTATCAAAGACTCCCCTAATGTTGCTGAGAAAATCTGTGGTGCCCTGTATTTTCTTGCTCACGGCTATGAGAATGCAGGGTCTATGTCATCAGTGCTGTCACCCTACTTTGGTCAATTAGTATCAGCTCTCCTTGCCACTGCTGATCGTTCTGATTCCAACAACTCCAGGCTTTGTGCATCTGCATATGAAACACTTAATGAGATTGTGAGATGCAGCAGCATTGCAGACACTCTGAACATGATTGTGTTATTATTGCAAGAGATCTTGAAGAGATTAAACCAGACCTTTGAGTTTCAGATCACATCCTCTGAGGACAAGGAAAAGCAAAGTGATCTTCAAGCCTTGCTGTGTGGTGTTGTTCAAGTAATCCTTCAGAAGTTCAGCAACTGTGATGATAAGTCAGTAATCATTCAGTTTGCTGACCAAATAATGGTGTTATTTCTCCGGGTTTTTTCATGCGATAGTTCTAATGTGCATGAAGAAGCAATGCTTGCTATTGGTGCTCTTGCTTATGCTACTGGACCGGAATTTGTGAAATACATGCCAGAGTTTCACAAGTACCTTGAAATGGGCTTACAAAATTTTGGTGCATATCAAGTATGCTGTGTTTCTGTTGGGGTGGTTGCGGACATCTGTCGTGCCCTGGATGACAAGGTACTCCCTTACTGTGATGCTATCATGTCCGCCCTTCTCAAGGACCTTTCAAGCCCAGAGCTTCACCGTTCTGTGAAACCGCCAATTTTGTCATGCATAGGAGATATTGCACTTACAATTGGTGAGAATTTTGAGAAATATGTTCCATACACTGTGCCTATGTTGCAAGGAGCTGCAGAGCTTTGTTCTCGCATGGACCTTCCTGATGATGACAGTACAGAGTATAAAAATGAACTCAGGCGAAGCATCTTCGAGGCCTATTCAGGTATACTTCAGGGAGTCAAAAATTCAAAATCAGAGCTAATGGTTCCTTATGCCAGCCATATTTTCCAGTTCGCGGAACTGGTCCTGCGAGAGACATCAAGGTGAGTTTACGATCTGTCCTTTGACACGGAATGCATAGTCAATGTATCAATCATTTTCATTTGTCATATTCTCAACTAGAACACCGAAGGACTCCCTCCGTTCACAAATATAAGATGTTCTAACATTTTTCTGAGTCGGATGTATAGACATGTTTTAGTGTGTTTGTTCACTCATTTCAGTTTGTATGTAGGCCATATTGAAATATTCAGAACATCTTATATTTGTGAACAGAGGGAGTAAATGATACGAAACATGAACTTCAAAATAACTATAAGCAGATAACTTTTCATTTCTGACATTGTAAATGTATGCATTCTAGTATAAACGGGTGCCTGCATAAAAGTCTGATACTCTGCCAAAGGACTGGATCAATGTGGTGATATTATCGTTCGAATTCCTTGTAGGGACGAGGGTCTGACGAAAGCTGGAGTTGCCTTGGTCGGGGACCTGGCGGATGCGCTAGGACCTTCCATCAAACTGCTGCTCAAGAATTCCAACTTCCACTCGGAGCTCCTTGGGCGCTGTTCCCAGTCTGATGACGAACAGCTGAGGGAGACTGCATCCTGGGTCCAGGGTGTGATCTCACGTGTGCTGGTTTCATGAGGGAAAGCTTCTCCAGCAAAGCTGCCAGCGTTGTTGATGGTTCTCTGGGCAAACTATTTCTCTTGCCAGATGAAATATTTTTGAGAAATATGCTGCATATATGTCCTGATATCATGTTGCAAAAGTGGAACAAGGTTGCATGAGATCATTTACGGTCGTCAAGTTCGTAGTAGTGGCAGCGGCTTGCCATTGTCTAAAGTGGGTTGGGTTCCTGTTGCATTTTGTTCAGGTGTCCATGTGAGTCGATTGTAATTGCAGCAATTGTGTCTTGTTGGCACCATTGCTCATCAGTAAAGTTGTCGCCGATGGCATGGAACTGTTACACTCCGCGTATCTTCATTCCAGTGGTGATTAGTGGATATACCCATGTTTTTTTTAATCTTGTTTGCGGAAGTCCACGCGCAGCTACTCCAGCTGTTCGCATCAGACATTGGGTTTGATCGTACCATACTGTTAGTAGTATCATAAACTAGCTCTGGTTCTATAGGATATAAAAGTTGTCCAAGTCGTACAGCTGCATACAGCATACTGATACCTCCAAAAATATTCTGCGTACCTTTGAACTATTTTTTACGAGGGATTTCTTCTCGCTGTGAGAGGAACTCAAAATTAAAAGTATATGAGCATTCGTGATAAGATTATAATACATGACACACAGAGAATGATATTACACATTTAATGCCCGACCTTGTATTCTATCCATCAATGAAAGATACGTAAGCTTTGCGTATTCGTGAAAAATGATATTACACATTTAATAAGGCCCGGTGAGGTAGGTTTTGGGGCTTGGCCCACATTGCTGATGGAGAGGCTGAGAGTCCATTTCCCTCTCAAGTTCTTTTTCTTGAATACGCACGATTGTGCGTACTATATATTAAAGGAGAAATGGGGTGAAGAACCCCTTCATGTCGGTGGTTACATATTACATACGCTCCTTAACTCCACCGCTATTTAATGAAGCTACGTACTTGCTACTGTACCCACCAAAAGTGCCACAAGAAAATCTTGCACATCCTCTTTAACCAGGCCTGCTGCTCTTCATGCTTTCCCCTTGCTCACTATTCTCTGCATTACAAATCCAATCGATGATGAATCCCCCTCAAACACAATTCCATTTCGGTGCTTCCATAGCTCCCACATTATCAGGATCGTGAGCGCCCTAATATCCTTCTTGCGCAAGTGGCTTCCACCTTGCCCCATGGCTTCCATCCTTCTTGCGCAAGTGGCTTCCATCCCCCCTCTCAAGTTCTTATGTAGCTAAGCAGTTTTATACCTAAAAATAACACTCTGGTATGTATTAAGCAGTTTTGCTGACCTTCGGGCATTTACTGCTCTCTGCTGGAACATGCTAGTAAATTTCTTTAATTGTTATACACATTATGCAATGATGAGTCATATGTATGTGCAAATATTTTCGGAATTTCTCGTGGAGTCATAGCTCCCAAGCTAAAATCTATGTTTGCTGATTGAGCTACTGAAACAGAATTGTGCTTTACTTGCTTTTAGATACATGAATTTTATTTTCAAACTCATATTGGAGCATAAGGACCCAATTATGTTGGCATAGTATTGTACTAATGATAAATAATTTATTATGTTTTTTCTACATCACATATATACATGCTTACATTATAATTATTTTGTGGACTAGACACCTTGCCTAGTCGCTAAAGCTTCGTGAGGATAAAAAATAAGACTTCAGAGGGACATGATGATGAGACGAAAAGATGGACCAAGCAAAATCTCAAGCTTGGGGATGACAATGCATCACCACTTCTTCCATGGAGGTCAAAAACTCTAAGTTTAGGTATGTCCACTTGGGGATGACATATGTAAATCATGTAGAAAACAACTAGTACAAACCAAATAAAAAATTCATATATATTATGATCAAGAACTGGAAATTCATCACATCATAATAAACACACCGTGAATGACATCAGATTGATCACAATCCTGTTAGGCATCTCATTTGATATTTGTATTGAATAACATGCTGGGTAGATGTCATATAGCTATTGTTATGGATCTATTAGTCTTGCACTCACCATGTTTAGATGAATGATCTCCAAGAGGAGTTGTGTATGTTGGTTGGGTTTAATCTTGCAACTAACCTATCTTAGTGATAGAAAGATAAAAAGCCTTGTAGTTTGTTATTGCCACTAAGGATAAAAAGGTAGTTGCATAGTTGTCTTGGTGATGCACCGAAGGTAAAGAGAATATATAGTCAATATTATGTCACCTAGCTTAATGCAATGCTCTGTTTTATTACTTAATACTTTTAGATGCATGATAGATTTTGGTATTGAAGTGGAGTCAGTAGTTAATTGATACATAATTGTATTTTTTTACCATGCCTATGTTATCTGGAGAGATTCCACTAGTGAAATTATGAATCCCGATAATTTATTCTTCAGAAACACAACTTCGTTTCCACTAGTAAATTTATTTTCTCATGCAAAAGTAAAAATATCTGAATATAAAATAACAATAAAGCGGGAAAATGAAGTTGTGTTTCTGAAGAATAAAGGACCGGGATTCATAATTTCAATAGTGGAATCTCTCCAAATAGCATAGGCATGGTAATGAAATTACAATTATGTCACTATTCTGAAATGCTTATATCTGAGGTGCGTGTGATATTTTATAATCATGTGATGTGAAAAATGTCATATACATTTTAAAATTATGCGTTTGTGTCAAAAAAATTCTACAAAAGTCGTACCTGCTGACAAAGTATGTTTTGAACATGCATTTTCTGTACATGATCCATAATTTGGTTAAAATCGAATACCGAACCAAAAAATCGGTTAGCTCATTTTTAGTGCCTATTTTGGTTTTCTCCTTTGCTATATGAATTGCAAAAAAACCCGAACATCCGAAACTGAAAATTCGGTTTCTACCGAACGCCCAGGCCTAAGCAGAGGCATGTGTACTCCCAATATTTGCAGCAACATTTGGACAAAGTTAGCTCAAAATGAAGCTTGATATAGCCAAACATAGGTCACAAAGGGAATTCACTATTGGGGGTTCTATTTTTTCAAACATTAACATTATGCACAAAGCTCTTTGGTCAACATGCCATGTACTCTACTGGCATTCAAGTTCTATGGTCCTTATAAGATTGTGAAACATATTAGACCAGCAAACTATAAGTTGGACTTGCCACCCAACAACCTTATTCATCCAATGTGTCATGTCTCACCGCTTAAACATGTCCTTGACTACACCCTTGTTCATACATCTTTGCCACATCTTTTGCATCTGGACACTGAAGATATCTAGCCCGAAGAGATTCTAAATCCTACATGGTGAAGAACAGTGAAAATCCCCAAGTGTAGGGAATTATTGTAGCACTTTCCAATGTGGATGTGGAAGTATTGAGTATATCGTGGGAGTTAAAGGTTGGTTTCCTACTATTTCAAGATATGTGTGCCACTCACAAAACTATCTTTGCACTTTTAGTGTTTACCTTACTAAGTAAACAAGTTGATTGCTTGGTGTAGGTTGCAACAGAGTAACATAGAGCACGGTAACAAGCAACAAGTACCTAGCAGTTGCTAGGTATCAAGTATTTTTAAAGAGAGCAAGCAGTGATGGAAAATGTAGGCATGGAGTGGATATTGTCAAGACAGAGTAAATCAATACTAGTGCACTAACAGTGTGACTCCAAGATTATCTCAAACCACGTAGGCATGTATTCCTTAAATTGAGAAACGTGCTAAAATAACTTGTCTCTCATCTACAATCCAACCCCCTTGCTTCGGTGTCCCTAAGGAAACTAAGGGTTATTAAGGTGACCTTGCGGGTTGCTACCTCTTGAGCGTGCGTTGGTTTTTCCCATGAAGAGGAAAGGGTGATGTAGCAAAGTAGAGTAAGTATTTCCCTCAATTTTGAGAACCAAGGTATCAATCCAGTAGGAGACAATGCACAAGCCACCGAATACATGCACAAACAAACACCAACTTGCACCCAACGCGATAAAGGGGTTGTCAATCCCTTCACGGTTATTTGCAAAGTGAGATATGATATAGATGGATAAATGGTAAAGTAATATTTTTGGTTTATGGAACGGAAAGTAAAAGATTTCAAAGGAAGTAAATAGGAAACTAAAATTGTAGATCGGAAACTTATATGACGGAAAGTAGACCCGGGGCCATAAGTTTCACTAGAGGCTTCTCTCAAGATAGAAAATATTACGGTGGATGAACAAATTACTGCCGAGCAATTGATAGAAAAGCGCAAAGTTATGACGATATCCAAGGCAATGATCATGTATATAGGCATCACATCCGTATCAAGTAGACCGACTCCTGCCTGCATCTACTACTATTACTCCACACATCGACCTGTTGGGGAATGCAGTATTTCAAAAAATTTACCTACGATCACGCAAGATCTATCTAGGAGATGCATAGCAAAGAGCGGGGAGAGTGTGTCCACATACCCTCATAGACCAAAAGCGGAAGCGTTTAGTAGCGCGGTTGATGTAGTCGAACGTCTTCGCGATCCAACCGATCCAAGCACCGAACGTACGACACCTCCGCGATCAGCACACGTTTAGCTCGATGATGTCGCTTGAACTCTTGATCCAATTGAGGACGAGGGAGAGTTCTGTCAGCACGACGGCGTGGCGACGGTGATGATGAATTTACCAGCGCAGGGCTTCGCCTAAGCACTACGACGATATGACCGAGGTGTGTAACTGTGGAGGGGGCACCGCACACGACTCAGATAAGACTTGGTGTGCCTTTGAGGTGCCCCCTCCCACGTATATAAAGGGGGAGGAGAGGAGGCCGGCCCTAGAGGGGGCGCGCCAAGGGGGGAGTCCTACTTGGACTCTCGGTCCAAGTAGGATTCGCCCCCCTTCCTTTCCGAAGAAGGGGGAAGGGGGAAAGAGAAGGAGGAGAAGAAGGAAAGGGGGGGCGCCCCCAACCCTAGTCCTATTCGTATTGGGCTTGGAGGGGCGCGCCTCCACCTGTCCGCCGCCTCCTCTCTTCCACTAGGGCCCATGAAGGCCCATTAACCCCCCGGGGGGTTCCGGTAACCTCCCGGTACTCCGGAAAATGTCTGAACCTTTCTGAAACCATTCCGATGTCCAAACATAACCTTCCAATATATTAATCTTTATGTCTCGACCATTTGGAGACTCCTCGTCATGTCCGTGATCTCATCTGGGACTTTGAACAAATTTCAGTTCATCAAATCACATAACTCATAATACAAATCGTCATCGAATGTTAAGCATGCGGACCCTACGGGTTCGAGAACTATGTAGACATGACCGAGACACATCTCCGGTCAATAACCAGTAGCGGAACCTGGATGGTCATATTGGTTCCTACATATTCTACGAAGATCTTTATCGGTCAAACCGCATAACAACATATGTTGTTCCCTTTGTCATCGGTATGTTACTTGATCGAGATTCGATCATCGGTATCATCATACCTAGTTCAACCTCGTTACCGGCAAGTCTCTTTACTTGTTCCGTAATGCATGATCCCGTAGCTATCTCATTAGACACATTGCTTGCAAGGCTCATAGTGATGTGCATTACCAAGAGGGCCAAGAGATACCTCTCCGATACACGGAGTGACAAATCCTAATCTCGATCTATGCCAACTCAACAAACACCATCGGAGACACCTGTAGAGCATCTTTATAATCACCCAGTTACGTTGTGACGTTTGATAGCACACAAGGTGTTCCTTCGGTATTCGGGAGTTGCATAATATCATAGTCAGAGGAACATGTATAAGTCATGAAGAAAGCAATAGCAATAAAGCTAAACAATCATTATGCTAAGCTAACGGATGGGTCTTGTCCATCACATCATTCTCTAATTATGTGATCCCATTCATCAAATGGCAACACATGTCTATGGTTAGGAAACATAACCATCTTTGATTAATGAGCTAGTCAAGTAGAGGCATACTAGGGACACTCTGTTTGTCTATGTATTCACACATGTACTAAGTTTCCGGTTAATACAATTCTAGCATGAATAATAAACATTTATCATGATATAAGGAAATATAAATAACAACTTTATTATTGCCTCTAGGGCATATTTCCTTCAGTCTCCCACTTGCACCAGAGTCAATAATCTAGATTAGATAGTAATGATTCTAACACCCATGGAGTCTTGGTGTTGATCATGTTTTGCTCATGAGAGAGGCTTAGTCAACGGGTCTGCAACATTCAGATCCGTGTGTATCTTGCAAATCTCTATGTCTCCCTCCTTGACTTGATCGCAGATGGAATTGAAGCGTCTCTTGATGTGCTTGGTTCTCTTGTGAAATCTGGATTCTTTTGCCAAGGCAATTGCACCAGTATTGTCACAAAAGATTTTCATTGGACCCGATGCACTAGTTATGACACCTAGATCGGATATGAACTCCTTCATCCAGACTCCTTCATTTGCTGCTTCTGAAGCAGCTATGTACTCCGCTTCACACGTAGATTCCGCCACGACGCTCTGCTTGGAACTACACCAACTTACAGCTCCACCATTCAATATAAATATGTATCCGTTTTGTGACTTAGAGTCATCCGGATCAGTGTCAAAGCTTGCATCGACGTAACCATTTATGACGAGCTCTTTGTCACCTCCATAAACAAGAAACATATCCTTAGTCCTTTTCAGGTATTTCAGGATGTTCTTGTCCGTTGTCCAGTGATCCACTCCTGGATTACTTTGGTACCTCTCTGCTAAACTAATAGCAAGGCACACATCAGATATGGTACACAACATTGCATGCATGATAGAACCTATGGCTGAGGCATAGGGAATGACTTTCATTTTCTCTCTATCTTCTGAAGTGGTCGGGCATTGAGTCTGACTCAACTTCACACCTTGTAACACATGCAAGAACCCTTTCTTTGACTGATCTATTTTGAACTTCTTCAAAACATTATCAAGGTATGTGCTTTGTGAAAGTCCAATTAAGCGTCTTGATCTATCTCTATAGATCTTGATGCCCAATATATAAGCAGCTTCACCGAGGTCTTTCATTGAAAAATTCTTATTCAAGTATCCTTTTATGCCGTTCAGAAATTCAGTATCTTTTCCGATCAACAATATGTCATCAACATATAATATCAGAAATGCTACAGAGCTCCCACTCACTTTCTTGTAAATACAGGCTTCTCCAAAAGTCTGTATAAAACCATATGCTTTGATCACACTATCAAAGTGTATATTCCAACTCCGAGAGGCTTGCACCAGTCCATAAATGGATCGCTGGAGTTTGCACACTTTGTTAGCACCTTTTGGATCGACAAAACCTTCTGGTTGCATCATATACAACTCTTCATTAAGATATCCATTGAGGGATGCAGTTTTGACATCCATTGCCAAATTTCATAATCATAAAATGCGGCAATTGCTAACATGATTTGGACAGACTTAAGCATCGCTATGGGTGATAAGGTCTCATCGTAGTCAACTCCTTGAACTTGTCGAAAACCTTTTGCAACAAGTCAAGCTTTTTAGACAGTAACATTACCGTCAGCGGTAGTCTTTTTCTTGAAGATCCATTTATTCTCTATGGCTTGCCAATCATCGGGAAAGTCAACCAAAGTCCACACTTTGTTCTCATACATGGATCACATCTCAAATTTCATGGCCTCAAGCCATTTCGCGGAATCTGGGCTCATTATCGCTTCCTCATAGTTCATAGGTTTGTGATGGTCAAGTAACATGACCTCCAGAATAGGATTACCATATCACTCTGGTGCGGATCTTACTCTGGTTGACATACAAGGTTCGGTAGTAACTTGATCAGAAGTTTCATGATCATCATCATTGGCTTCCTCACTAATTGGTGTAGGAATCATTGGAACTAATTTCTGTGATTAACTACTTACCAATTCTAGAGAAGGTACAATTACCTTATCAAGTTCTACTTCCCTCCCACTCACTTCTTTCGAGAGAAACTCCTTCTCTAGAAAGGATCCATTCTTAGCAACGAATATCTTGCCTTCGGATCTGTGATAGAAGGTGAACCCAACAGTCTCCTTTGGGTATCCTATAAAGACACATTTCTCCGATTTGGGTTCGAGCTTATCAGGTTGAAACTTTTTCACATAAGCATCGCAGCCCCAAACTTTAAGAAATGACAACTTGGGTTTCTTGCCAAACCACAGTTCATATGGTGTCGTCTCAACGGATTTAGATGGTGCCCTATTTAACGTGAATGCAGCCGTCTCTAAAGCATAACCCCAAAATGATAGCGGTAAATCAGTAAGAGACATCATAGATCGCACCATATCTAATAAAGTGCGGTTACGATGTTCAGACACACCATTACATTGTGGTATTCCAGGTGGCGTGAGTTGCGAAACTATTCTGCATTGTTTCAAATGAAGACCAAACTCATAACTCAAATACTCACCTCCACAATCAGATCGTAGAAATTTTATTTTCTTGTTACGATGATTTTCCACTTCACTCTGAAATTCTTTGAACTTTTCAAATGTTTCAGACTTATGTTTCATCAAGTAGATATACCCATATTTGCTCAAATCATTTGTGAAGGTCAGAAAATAACGATACCCGCCGTGAGCCTCAACACTCATCGGACCGCATACATCAGTATGTATTATTTCCAACAAGTATGTTGCTCACTCCATTGTTCCGGAGAACGGAGTCTTAGTCATCTTGCCCATGAGGCATAGTTCACAAGCATCAAGTGATTCCAAAAGTCCATCAGCATGGAGTTTCTTCATGCACTTTACACCAATATGACCTAAACAGCAGTGCCAAAAATAAGTTGCACTATCATTATTAAACTTCAATACTATGAATATGTGTATCACAACTATCGAGATTCAACAAAAATAGACCACTCATCAACGGTGCATGACCATAAAAGATATTAGTCATATAAATAGAACAACCATTATTCTCTGATTTAAATGAATAACCGTCTCGCATCAAACAAGATCCATATATAATGTTCATGCTTAACGCTGGCACCAAATAACAATTATTTAGGTCTAAAACTAATCCCGAAGGTAGATGTAGAGGTAGCGTGCCGACGGCGATCTCATCGACTTTGGAACCATTTCCCACGCGCATCGTCACCTCGTCATTAGCTAATCTTCGTTTAATCCATAGCCCCTGTTTCGAGTTGCAAATATGAGCAACAAAACCAGTATCAAATACCTAAGCGCTACTACGAGCATTAGTAAGGTAAACATCAATAACATGTATATCAAATATACCTTTCACTTTGCCATCCTTCTTATCCGCCAAATACTTGGGGCAGTTCCGCTTCCAGTGACCAGTCCCTTTACAGTAGAAGCACTAGGTCTCAGGCTTAGGTCCAGACTTGGTGAAAGGATCGATATAGTTGACTAGAGGGGGGTGTCGGTGTCAAAACCGGCAGATCTCGGGTAGAGGGTTCCGAACTGTGTGTCTAAGGATCAAAGGTAACAGGTGGCAAGGGACACGGTGTTTACCCAGGTTCGGGCCCTCTTGATGGAGGTAATACCCTACTTCCTGCTTGATTGACTTTGATGAGTATAGGGGTTACAAGAGTTGATCTACGACGAGATCGTAATGGCTAAACCCTAATTGTCTAGCTTGTATGATTATGATTGCCTCTATGGACTAAACCCTCTGGTTTATATAGACACCGGAGGGGGGCTAGGGCTTGTACAGAGTCGGTTTACGGAGAACGGAAACTTCATATCCGCACACTAAGCTTGCCTTCCACGCCAAAGAGAGTCCCATCTGGACACGAGGAAAGTCTTCCGTCTTGTATCTCCACGGCCCATTAGTCCCGCCCATATCACATAGCCTGGACGCCCGAAGACCCCGTAATCCTGGACTCCCTCAGTAGCCCCTGAACCAGTCTTCAATGACGACGTGTTCGGCACGCATATTGTCTTCGGCATTGCAATGCGGGTTCCTCCTTCGAATACTTCAAAGTAGTTGATCGTCAGTACTATATCCGGCTCTGTACAATAGTCATACCTCTGAATCACAAGGGCAGAATACGGATAAGTTCTGTTCTCTGAAGATTTTACTGGTGAGACGTTATGTCCTGCCATTTTATTATTTCTAACCCTTTTTTGACCTCCCATTTTGCGTTTCGAGACGCAACCACCGACGACACGTCTTGTCAAAGCAGAGATCGTGCCCCTTATTACGGGATTATCATCAATACGGGTTTGGGAAACCCAACCGTGCCGTTTCGCACGACCCCTTGGAAATAGGCGAGCTTTAAGGCTCGTGGGGGACGCATGATATTCACCGCCTTCATAAGGAGATAAGATTCCCCCCTTTATACCCCACACCTTCCCCTTCCTCAGCCCATCTGTCCTCAAGCTCCAGCGCCCAAGCTTCAACCCTCTCCATTCCCAGAAAGTACTCCAACCATGTCTGGATTCGGAGCGCAGGGCAAGTGGATGGCTTCCTCCGTCACGAAGAGAAACATCAAGGAGCTCCGGGAAGCGGGGTATCCGGCCAAGGAGATCCCTCACTGGCTCCCGGCCAAAAAGCAGATCATCCCCACACTAAAGCCTAACGAGAGGGTAGTTTTTATCCCTCACTTCCTCCGCGGACCGGGGTTTCCCCTTCATCCTTTCGTCCCCGGCCTCATGTTCTACTACGGGTTAGATTTTCATGATCTAGCCCCGAATTCCTTCCTCAACATTTCGGCGTTTATCGTCGTATGCGAGGCATTCCTCCGCATTTCCCCCCACTTTGGCATATGGCTCAAGGTCTTCAACGTGAAGCCGAAAGTGGTGGACGGCCAACACACAGATTGTGGTGGTGCTATGGTGAGCAAAATTCCCAATGTCACTTGGTCCAAGGGCACCTTCGTGGAGATCGTGAAGGGATGGCAGTAGGGGTGGTTCTATGTCACAGAACCCCGTGACTCCACATGGGCTGCTCCTACGGAGTTCAAGTCCGGACCCCCAATGCGGCTGGCATCCTGGCTCAACAAGGGCCTGGACTGGGCGTCGTCTGACGAGGTGATGATGCCGCAGAAGCGCATCAAGAGCATGGTAGATAAAAATACCAGTCTCGCCAGCGTGATACAGGTGATGCTCTTCTGCCAGATTCTCCCCTGTCAGGCGCATCAAGAGTTCATGTGGGAGTTCAACCCGGCCGGTCCCCAGACCCTGTAGTGGTTCTTCGGCATGAAGCACGAAGACATGTGGAAGCTGCTCTTCAAGAACCAGAAGTCATGGCTGGAGACAACCGAGGACCTCGGCTACGACAGCACCCATGTTGCGACCCCCGTAAGTTCTTTGATAACCTTACTTTGCGAGTCCAAGGAGCACCCTTAACTTTCCATTTTCTTTCACACGGCTGGACAAAGAAAGCGGAACGGATTCACTGTTCGGCTCCGCTGCCCGAAGACTCAGCTGTTCCTCGGTTGACGAGGATGTTGGTCCCGGTGCTGTACCAGGCGCCGGAAAAGAAGGCCAAGGAGAAGGGCAAGGAGGCCAAGAGTGGCCTCTGCAGTAAAGGTGCCTCGTACGTAGTGTCCGAAGACATCGAAACTCTCTGCTCCCCTGATAAAGAGGAAGAGGAGGAGGAAGAGAGCGACCCCTCCTAAGAGGGAGAAGAAGAAGAGGACAGCTTCCGCCGAACTAGAGGCGGAAGTGTCCAAGAAAGGGAGGACCTCCCTTGCGGATGACTCCGAGTCGGACGCCGATGATTGGCGCCCCAGGCCGAAGCCCCTGGCCGGATTGTAAGTACTCAAAGGTATATATATATATATCTGGTTTTTCTGCCCTATGGTTGTAATGCGTTTAAATTGCATGCTGCAGTCCGGTTCATGTCCTCCCTCAGCAATCTTCCTCTTCTGGGAAATCGTTGGGTCCGAACATGATGGAGAGCAAGTCGCCTCCACCAGCTTCCTCCCCCATTGCAGCAGATAACACTGAGGTGTCATCCCAAAGGATCCTCCCAGAACAAGGAGAGGTGCCGGAGGCTGCCAAGACGGTTCCGAGAGGTGACACCTCGGCTGCCGAGAACATGGGGGAACTGACCCCCATGGAGACTGGAGATGGGGACCATGTCCAGTTTGTCCCCCATCCCAATGTCGTTCCGGAAACCCATACAGCTCCGGAGACAGATGAGCAACCCTCCTTGCTAGAAGGGGGTGCGCCTACAACACCAGCGTCCTCTGTCAATGCGGAGGCGCCGGACACTCAGTGAGAGCGCTTCAGAGCACCACCATTGTGGAAGAACATCGTACCCTTATGGGTATGGTGATTGAAAAGGTCCAGTCCGTGAGAAGCGGACTGAGCGAAGCCTACACTAGACTTTTAAGAGGCTTTGAGGTATGTGCCTTACAGTGTCTTTTTAGCTGTATAAAAGAATGCCTGTGTATAGATAGTAGCCCCTGAGACTCTGTTCGGTGTTCGGAAAGAAAAACCGAACAGAGGATCTAATAACTCATGCAGGAGAGTAACACACATATCTGTTTGAACAAACAGGCTACGAAACAGGCATTAGCTGCCCATGCCACCGAAGCATCCGAGCTAAGGCGGAAGTTAGAAGAAAAGCAAGGTATGTAATAACGAAACACGTCTGAAATGATGTAAGCTATGATGTGGTATCCCAATGAGTTTTATAATTATGTTTGCAGCTGAAACCTCTGAGGTTGAGGCCTTCAAGAGTGTGCTGGCCGCCAAGAAGGAGGCAGAGGAGGAACGAGCCTCACGCCTTAAACATGAATCGCTGGTGGAGGAAGTCTAGCAAGAGCTCAAGGATGCCATAGGCAAATGCGAGTCCTTGGAGCGCAAGAGTTCGGAGTAGAACTCCGAACTTGCTAAGGCACTCCAAAGCGCACAGGAAGCCCGGACTGAAGCCCAAAGCGCTGTCCGGGAAATCCAAGAAGCAAAGCAAATTGCGGTGGGTAAGGCCTTTAACATGCAGAGCAAATTTGTGAGTAAAAGGTATATCTTGTTAACCCGGATTTGGAGTTCTCCAGGAGTGTTTGCGGACCTGCCCCGGAGTGTTGCTGATGCCGCGGAGTTCTTCCGGGCCGAAGAGGGGAGCTCAATGGAGAAGTTGTTCTGGTTGCAGTACCTTGCGCCAGAGCATCCCGTGCCCCTCAGTGATCAGCTGAAGCAGTGGACCGAACTGCATAGGGTAGCCGAATTGGCCATGAGGGATTTGATAGTCCATCTCTGGCCCGCCGAACCCATGCCCAGTAGCTACTTTGGTCTCGTGAAGCGGCTGGTTAGTGCCTGCCCTCGGCTTGATGCCGTGAAACGGTCGGTCTGCATCGAAGGTGCGCGGATGGCCTTCGCCCGTGTCAAGGTGCAGTGGACGAAGATGGACGCCGTCAAACTTGCAACTGAGGGACCGCCCGCAGGCAAAGAGCACCGTGCTGGGGAACGTAGTAATTTCAAAAAATTTCCTACGCACACGCAAGATCATGGTGATGCATAGCAACGAGAGGGGAGAGTGTTGTCTACGTACCCTCATAGACCGACAGCGGGAGCGTTATGACAACGCGGTTGATGTAGTCGTACGTCTTCACGGCCCGACCGATCAAGCACCGAAACTACGACACCTCCGAGTTTTAGCACACGTTCAGCTCGATGACGATCCCCGGACTCTGATCCAGCAAAGTGTCGGGGAAGAGTTCCGTCAGCACGACGGCGTGGTGACGATCTTGATGTTCTACCGTCGCAGGGCTTCGCCTAAGCACCGCTACAATATTATCGAGGAGTATGGTGGAAGGGGGCACCGCACACGGCTAAGAAAACGATCACGAGGATCAACTTGTGTGTCTAGAGGTGCCCCCTGCCCCCGTATATAATGGAGCAAAGGGGGGGTGCGGCCGGCCCTAGGAGGAGGCGCGCCGGAGGACTCCTACTCCTACCGGGAGTAGGACTCCCCACCTTTCCCTAGTTGGATTAGGACTTGGGGGGAAGGAGGAGAGGGAAGAAAGGAAAGGGGGGCGCCCCCCTCCTTGTCCAATTCGGACTTGGGGGGGAGAGGCGCACGGCAGCCCCTAGGCCTCCTCTCCTCTTCCTCCACTAGGCCCATTAAGGCCCATTAGGTTACCGGGGGGTTCCGGTAACCTCCCGGTACTCCGGTAAAATGCCGATTTCACCCGGAACACTTCCGGTGTCCAAACATAGGCTTCCAATATATCAATCTTTATGTCTCGACCATTTCGAGACTCCTCGTCATGTCCGTGATCACATCCGGGACTCCAAACAAACTTCGGTACATCAAAATATATAAACTCATAATGAAACTGTCATCATAACGTTAAGCGTGCGGACCCTACGGGTTCGAGAACAATGTAGACATGACCGAGACATGTCTCCGGTAAATAACCAATAGCGGAACCTGGATGCTCATATTGGCTCCCACATATTCTACGAAGATCTTTATCGGTCAGACCGCATAACAACATACTTTGTTCCCTTTGTCATCGGTATGTTACTTGCCCGAGATTCGATCGTTGGTATCTCAATACCTAGTTCAATATCATTACCGGCAAGTCACTTTACTCGTTTCGTAATACATCATCTCGCAACTAACTCATTAGTTGCAATGCTTGCAAGGCTTATGTGATGTGCATTACCGAGAGGGCCCAGAGATACCTCTCCGACAATCGGAGTGACAAATCCTAATCTCGAAATACGCCAACCCAACATGTACCTTTGGAGACACCTGTAGAGCTCCTTTATAATCACCCAGTTACGTTGTGACGTTTGGTAGCACACAAAGTGTTCCTCCGGCAAACGGGAGTTGCATAATCTCATAGTCATAGGAACATGTATAAGTCATGAAGAAAGCAATAGCAACATACTAAACGATCGGGTGCTAAGCTAATGGAATGGGTCATGTCAATCACATCATTCTCCTAATGATGTGATCCCGTTAATCAAATGACAACACATGTCTACGGTTAGGAAACATAACCATCTTTGATTAACGAGCTAGTCAAGTAGAGGCACACTAGTGACGTTTAGTTTGTCTATGTATTCACACAAGTATTATGTTTTCGGATAATACAATTCTAGCATGAATAATAAACATTTATCATGATATAAGGAAATAAAATAATAACTTTATTATTGCCTCTAGGGCATATTTCCTTCACACCGTACGCCGGAGTGGTACTTTGATGATGTCCTGAAAGGATCCCGCATTGTAGAGGGCCAATGTTCGAAGGACATCATTTTTGAATGAATGTATCTATGTTGTCCAATCCTGTATCATGAAACAAGGCTTATGTATGATATGTTTCTTATTTTACTTTAAAATATCTCCTCCTGTGTGGCTGTTTATGACATCTGAGAGTTGGACAGTCGTCGGCTTCAGCCCCCACGTAGGTAGTACGGGGGTGTTCGGGATAACACTTAAACACACTTGACCCAACGTATTGGTCCGTGAAGGAGGTGTTACTGTAGCGAACCAGGCAATCAGACTATATGACTTTATCACCCTCACTTAGACATAGGAGTTTTATAATGGGAGTGCGGGCACTTCCCCTAGTATTGTTTGATTATCCAAACTTGGGTGCTGTGAATGCCCGGCCGGGTGGAGGCCAGCCTATCACATAATGCGAAAAAATCGCAAGAGATTTATACTTAGTCACCGAATAGCTGACCAGCTCTCGCCGCATCATGACAGTCAGTTTTCGGCTTTCTCTACTGAGGTGTTTGCCCGAGTGAACCAGAAACACAATCGCAGTAGTTCTCCCTTTACTACCCTAGTCAATCAGACGGAACGTAAGGTAGCAAGCATAGGAGCGGGCAACCCAACTATTGACCAAAGACATGATTCGGAGCCAATGCATATAATGCTATATTCGGGACTTTGTTTTAGTATTTAAAAGATGTACGCGGCTTAATAGAGCCCCTGGCAATTTAGGTCATACCAAGGTGTACATGACAATCGGACAAAAACAGGGAAACATATGTTGAGAGATAAGCCAACGCCACGTAGGTTTGGGCTAAAAACTGTTTCCATAGTAGTCTTATTGATACGTCAAAACGTATTGGTACAAATAGTGTAATAAGCAACAAGGCTATTTTACATGTCAAACACAAGGGGAAGCCGTGCATGCATCCCGAAAGCGGATGAGGTGATCTTTAAGGATCCTTTAGGTGCTCTGGCATGCGTCTATGCTTCTTTTCTCCTTGGTATATTGTCCTTCGAGAGGATCATCGACCGGTGCTTTCATAATAGGCCACGGAAAGACGCCTTGGTACCATTGAAAGGGTGGTGTGGGTTGTAAGGAACCTGGGAAAATAAAAAGAAAAGAAAAAGGGAAATGTGAGTGTCATGATAGGGTCTAGCCGTATTGTAGACATTGTCTTTATTATGCCTCCATCCTTTCCCATGGTATTTTTAGTGCGTAATTATGTACGCATGGTACATATGCCACAATTTGGTAGGGGGTGAGATGGAGGCCGAATTGCTAATCGAGCTCCTGACGAGCTGGACTGTCGTACAGTGGGGTAGTCCGGACTTGTTTGACAGTGTCCGAGGACTTGGCCGCCGACGTAATGGTTGGCTTGATGAGGCCACCCTATACTTCTGCTGCCACGGCCGCGGTGTGCTCCTCGGTGCGGAGGGAGCGTTCGTGTTTCCATTCACTGTTATAACTCCGTGTGATCTGGGCATCTTGAGTTTGAGATAGGCGTAGTGCGGGACTGCATTGAAGCGAGCGAACGCGGTTCGTCTGAGCAGTGCATGGTAGCCGCTGCGAAAGGGAACGATATCAAAGATCAAGTCTTCGTTGCGGAAGTTGTCGGGTGAACCGAAAACCACTTCCAATGTGATTGAGCGGGTGCAGCGAGCCTCTACGCCGGGTATCACTCCTTTAAAGGTAGTTTTAGTGGGCTTGATTCTTGGCGGATCAATACCCATCTTGCAGACTGTGTCCTGATAGAGTAGGTTAAGGCTGATGTCGCCGTCCATGAGGACTCGCGTAAGGTGGAATCCTTCGATGATTGGATCGAGGACTAATGCGGCCAAACCTCCATGACGGATACTGGTCAGATGGTCCCTGCAATCGAAGGTGATCAGACAGGCCGACTATGGGTTGAATTTTTGGGCGACTGGCTCTATCACATAGACGTCCCTTAGCGCGCGCTTGCGCTCCCTCTTGGGGATATGGGTGACGTATATCATGTTCACCGTTTTGACTTCGGGGGGAAATTTCTTCTGTCCCCCTGTTTTCGGTGCGCGAGGTTCCGCGTTGTCATCCTCACTGGACGACCCTTTCTCCTTATGCTCGGCATTTAACTTGTCGGCCTGTTTGAAGACCCAACAAGTTCTGTTGGTGTGGTTGGCAGGCTTATCAGGAGTGCCGTGGATCTGGCAGGGTCGATCAAGTATCCGGTCCAGGCTTGATGAGCCGTCTTTCTTTCATTTGAATGACTTCTTCCGTTGACCGGGTTTGGAGCCACTTAATCCGGCGTTGACTGCCGTATTCTCTGTATCCTCATTGTTGTTCCGACGCTTGTGTTTGTTGCGTCGGGGACTCCCGTTGCCGCTTCTGGCTTTGGAAGTGCCGGGGTCGCTGGTACTATTGCCGCTACGGGCTAGCCAGCTATCCTCGCCCGCGCAAAAGCGGGTCATTAGTGCTGTAAGGGCTGCCATGGACTTCAGCTTTTCTTGGCCGAGGTGTTGGGCGAGCCATTCGTCGCAGATGCTGTGTTTAAAGGCCGCTAGGGCTTCGGCGTCCGGACAGTCAACGATGTGGTTCTTTTTAATTAGGAACCTGGTCCAGAATTTCATGGCCGGCTCTCCGGGCTATTGGACTATATGACTGAGGTCATCGGCATCCGGAGGCCGGATATAAGTGCCTTGGAAGTTTTCTCTAAAGGCATATTCCAAGTCTTCCCAGCTTCCAATAGAGTTTTCTGGGAGGCTGTTTAACCAGTGCCGATTTGGCCCCTTAAGTTTTAGGGGAAGGTATTTGATGGCGTGTAGATCATCACCGCGAGCCATGTGAATGTGGAGAAGAAATTCTTCAATCCATATTGCAGGATCTGTTATGCCATCGTATGATTCAATGTTCACGGGTTTAAACCATTCTAGGAACTGGTGCTCCATTACCTCATCGGTGAAGCATAGTGGGTGTGCGGCGCCTCTGTATCGGGCCATGTCACGACGCAGTTCGGATGGAGACCGTATGCGGTTTTCAGCCTGGGGTTGGTTATGCTTATCGCACCAGGCTTGATAGTTCTCCTCTCGTGCCGGAGGACGCCCTCGTGGTCCGTAGATTGACCTGGTCTGACCTGCTCTATTTTCCAGGTCATGTCGTAGGTTGTATGTGTATCCCCGAGCTGTTGTTTCTTTGCTTTTACGGCAAGGTGGTGCGGGCTGGTGTTCGGCTTGAGTTGCTGTTCTGGCCCGACCACGCGGTGGGCGGTCGGGTCCGTCAGCCACGTTACGCGCGGGTGGTATAGGCTCCAACACCTCGTCATTGAATTGGGGTAGCAGCTTATGCTTTGGGTAACTCTTTGCTGGGCGTTTGAGGCCGTATTCTTCGGCTGCCAGGACATTAGTCCATCTGTCATTGAGCAGATCTTGGTCAGCTTGAAGCTTTTGTTGTTTCTTTTTTAGGCTTCTTGCCGTGGCTATTAGCTGGCACTTAAAGCGCTCTCGTTCGAGGGGTTCCTCTAGCACGATAAAATTTTCATCATCGAGGCTCACGTCATCCTCAGAGAGTGGCAGATAGTTGCTGTCCTCTGAGTCTTCGTACCCCACTTGCTTGTCAGGGTCAACTTGCCCATCCTCTCGATCATCCTGCTCGGATACTGGATTGATGGGGTCTTCTTGGTCTTCGGCGTTCTCCGGAGTATCATTGCCTCCAGTGCCGGTATTGCTATCTTTCCCACTGCGCGATTTAGAGCGGCGCCGCTGATGTCGATGCTTCGGTGGTATTTCAGGAGGTTCGCCCTCGACTGTATCCTTCCCGTTGTCGTCGTCACCTTCTTTAGGTGTGTCCACCATGTATACGTCGTATGAGGAAGTGGCCGTCCAGCGTCCGGTGAGCGGCGGGTTTTGGGCCTCCTCCTCTCCAGCATCATCGTCCATACCGTCGATGTCTTCGGAGCCGTAGTCAAGCATGTCGGTTAGATCCTCGACAGTGGCTATAAGGTGGGTGGTGGGTGGGAAGTAAAATTCCCTGTTTCCGGCCCCTAGTATAGGCTGGGCGCAATTCGGAAACGGTTCCTCTGTGATGGCAAGGGACCGCATTAAGTCCAAGGCCTCGTTAAAGGGCGAGGTTTGGGCGGGGACAGAAGTTTCCGGCCCGAGCTCGCATGATGCAGGCTTCGAGGGTTCGGAGTTGGTGTCCGGAGGAGAGTCCGGCTTTGTGATGATAGCCGGAGACGCTATTCTCTCCGGTTTTCCGGCGCTGAGCTTTAAGGCCGCAGAGAGTCCGGCGGGCTCTAGACTCCCGTCTTTGGACCTGATGACATGCCCCGAATCTAAGGCCGAAGCGTGGTGGTTGGGGCCGTGAACCCTTGGAAGATCAAGTCTCCTCGGGTATCAGCGACATAGTTTAGATTTCCAAAACTGATTTGGTGACCAGGGGCGTACCTGTCGATCTGCTCCAGGTGGCCAACCGAGTTGGCACGCAGTGCAAAGCCACCGAATACAAAGATCTGGCCGGGGAGAAAAACCTCCTTCGCGGCAGCATTGTTGTAGATGATTGATGGAGACATCGAGCCTTTCGACGACGGCACAGTGGAACTCTCAATGAAAGCACCAATGTCGGAGTCAAACCGGCAGATCTCGGGTACGGGGTCCCGAACTGTGCGTCTAAGGATTGAAGGTAATAGGAGGCAGGGGACACGGTGTTTACCCAGGTTCGGGACCTCTTGATGGAGGTAATACCCTACTTCCTGCTTGATTGACTTTGATGAGTATAGGGGTTACAAGAGTTGATCAACCACGAGATCGTAATGGCTAAACCCTAATTGTCTAGCTTGTATTGCCTCTACGGACTAAACCCTCCGGTTTATATAGACACCGGAGGGGGCTAGGGCTTGTACCGAGTCGGTTTACAGAGAAAGGAATATTCATATCCGCACGCTAAGCTTGCCTTCCACGCCAAAGAGAGTCCCATTCGGACACGGGGAAAGTCTTATGTCTTGTATCTCCATGGCCCATTAGTCCGGCCCATATCACATAGTCCGGACGCACGAGGACCCCGTAATCCTGGACTCCCTCACGGGGAGAATAGGCAACTAACAATTTTTAAGCTTTTCTTTACCAATTTAAACTTTGCATCAAAGTAGGTTGTCTAGATATGCAACTAGGTGAGAAACCTATATGATGCAACAACCATAAGCACACAATCAAGCAAAGGATACACCACAATAAGTTTGCATAAGTAAAGGTAAGAGATAACCAAAAGTGGAACTGGTGGAGACGAGGATGTGTTACCGAAGTTCCTTCCCTTTGAGAGGAAGTACGTCTCCGTTGGAGCGGTGTGGAGGCACAATGCTCCCCAAGAAGCCACTAGGGCCACCGTATTCTCCTCACGCCCTCACACAATGCGAGATGCTATGATTTGACTATTGGTGCCCTTGAAGGCGGTGACCGAACCTTTACAAACAAGGTTGGGGTTGTCTCCATAGCCGAATTGGAGGCTCCCAACAAAACCGCGGAGCTTCACCACAATTGAATGTGGCTCCGAGGTGACCTCAACCATCTAGGGTGCTCAAACACCCAAGAGTAACAAAATCCACACAAGAAAGTATGGGGAATCAAATATACTTTGGTGGAAGTGTAGATCTAGATCTCCTCCTTCTATCCCTAGCAAATCAACAAGTTTGAGTGCCTAGAGAGAGAGAGAGATCGGGAAAGAGAGCTTGAATGGAATTAATGGTGGAGAGAGAGAGGCAAGAGGTGAGTGTGGTAGGTGCAAGAACCACCCTTATATAGCAAACCCTAAAATCCAGCCGTTACTGTGAAAACAGCACTGCAGCGGTACAACCGCTCCTAGTCCCTGTACAACCGGAACTCACAGAAATACTGCATAAACCCTACCAAGCAGTACAACCCGACAGGAAAGCGGTAGTACTGGTTGTGAAGGACAACCGTAACAACCGCTCAGCCACCGCCCAACCACCGCTATGAAATAGAAGCGAGACACCCATGCGAGCGGTGATCGAGCGGTAGTGCACCGGTGCAACCGCCTGGCCCTGGAACCTTGGGTGGCTAAGTCCTAAATGGTACAACTGCTTAGGGCACTCGTGGTACCGGTGTGCGGAGCACAACCGGAACAACCGGTCCACCACCGCCCGAGTACCGCATCAAAACAGAACCGATGCCGGTTGTTGAGCGGTACCTGGCCGGTACAACCGCCAATGACACCGTAGTCATGTTTTAAGCGCGGTGGCGGTACTACCGCCCCGGGGCAGCGGTACAACCGCTTGGTCATGACTGGGCAGTTCAACCCCAGGGTATCACCCCTGGGGGGGTGGTTGGGTATGTGCCAAGAGCCAGCGGTACGACCGCTCGAATGAGCGGTACAACCGCGGGAGTACATAGCAACAGTTGAAAAAGAAAGGGAGCTCTCACTCACACAAAACATGGAAGGCAAAGGTGGGTGAGCAAGAAGTCTATGTGCAATGATTCACCCAATACCTTTCGATGTGGATTCCCTCTTAATAGTACGGGTTCCCTACGACCAAAGAGATAAACGCATAGGCAAACACCGTCTTCGATCGTTTCCTTCCGGAGAGAATAGCTAATCGATGCAAGCCTAATCACTAAGAACCTGAAGCACTTAGCACAAGATTAGACCAACAAAGGGTTGTCATCATCATCCAAAACACAGCATAGGGAAATGATGTTACAATCTCCCCCTTTTTGGTGGATGATGACAACAACACGATTTGCAAGAGAGAGGTCTAGAAAATATAGACGGGACTCCCCCTAGATGTCTGCACTAATATGAAATTGCTTTTGGAATGCAAAGGCACACATTAGGAGCAAGACTCCCCCCTAGATTTTATAGACCCACCACTCCTACTAGACATGCGAAGATAAGCAATAAGCGCATAATAAGAGAGTAACGACTTTAACGGATAAACGACATTAACAACAATAATGATAAATAGAGGAGCGCATGTCTCACACCATGCAAGTCAAGATAAGCAACAAGGTACACACACTAAAGTCCAACACCAAGCACGAAAAACACAAACCCAAGCACAAAGAAAATCCCATGGAAATCCCGAGACCAAATATAACTCTCTCCCCCTTTGGCATCAAGACACCAAAAAGGAAAAGAGCGAAGCTAGCGTCCCAGAGATCAGTAGCCCTCCTCTGACTCCTCGGTCTCATCTGGATCCCCCTCATCATCAGACTCCTAATCATCGTCCCTATCAGCGTCCTCCATGATATCATCATCAACAGCAATGGAGGTAGAAGGCTGGCGAGGAGCCTCATCATCAGACCATGTGTTGTGCGCAGAGACCGTTCCTCACGGGTGATGCTCTTCTCAGAACCACTCTGGACAGACATGTTGAGGTGCTTCATCATAGCAATCTGACGATGCCTGGCATGCTTCTCATTGACATGGGCCTCATACAACTTCTTCTGAATGTCAGTCTAGAGGCGGAAAGTCTTCTTCACTTTAGCCATGAGCTTGGTCACCCATGAGGGCTTGGCCCCTGGCCCCATCTCAAAGTCCTCATCCTCTGAAGTGGCATAGACATCCTCAGGATCATTAGCCAGAAAGCGAGGCTCGGCATGCTTCTTCTTCTTGAGTTGCTTGACCTCATGCACGATGAGGTTATCTGGGGAAGTGAGAAGCTCTCCAGGGCGGCGAACAGCCCAAAATGCGTTCAGAAAGCACATGAAAAAAGGAGCATAAATGGGTACCTTTCTGTAGATGACCATGCTATACATCTCGTGCCACAACCAGTTGGACACATCAAAGGTAACACCAGACCCCACCTTTTCATAGCAACAAGCAAGTCAACTAGGTAACCTCATCCTGATTGCCAACCTTGGGCAAAAGCACATTGCAAAACACCCGATGCATGATGTCATAGACCTTCTCAAGATCCTTGGATTCTCCAATAATGCCTCGACCACGAATGTATAGAGGAGCAAGTTTCTCCTTAGGCATATAATGGGGATGGTCGTGAGGATGAATCCCACCATTCCCTTCGAGACCGGTGTCCTCATAGACAATAGCGTTGCAGAAAACCCTCTAGGGCACTTGAAAGAGCTCATCACGACACATGAACGAGAGAGTGCGTGCATCATCTTATCCAAAGTGAATAGTGGCATAAAACTGATGAATGAGCTGAACATCAAAGTCACAGTTGACAGACATGAGCTTGACCAAATCAAACTCCTCACAAAGGGCCAAGGCCTCCCCAAAATAATCCAAGTTTCTCTCGAGTGATCAAGATCAATAGTCCATTTCTTGGCATACCTATTCTTGTTTTGCTCAAAGAGTTCATGAACAATCCGCACTTGCATCTCATTCTGGAACTGAACGGTGGTCCAACGAGGCACAATGGGGACCTCGTATGGATTTTTGGTCCGGAAGGCTTCCCAATCCTTGGCATTCCATCGGTGCAGGGGCATGACCACATGTTGCTTGGCAGCGGCAGACTTCTCACGGTGAGTGGTCTTGGTGGGAATCACAACTTCTTCTTCTCCATCAGATTCAACTGCGTGCTTGCATCTCCTCGCCCTCTTCTTGGTCTTTCTACGAGGAGCAAAACGAGAACCTGAGCATCCTGCACACACACACACACACACGGAAAGAACACAAGAAACCCAACAAAGATGAGAGGATTGCACACAGAGCAGAGGAATAGACTTGAATGCAAAACAGAGAAGACATAACAGTGCTACGTGGTTCAGACATCGCGGTTGTACTGCCCCTTGAGGCGGTAGAACCGCTGGGAGAGCAGCACTACCAGTTGTAGAAAGATGAGCCACGAGATATGAATCGAAATAACAATATTCTATCTTCTAAGAAAGGCAAACAAAGCAGGAGGCATATATAGATCTCTTCCACCCAATAGTTTGAACAATAAACACGGAATGTCAAGTAATGCCCTAGAAGAAGGGAAGTAAACCCTAGAGAGAAGAACACGGGGCATTATCGGCATCCATGGGAAGATATCGGGAAGGAGGGGGCCTCCACGGAGCGAATCCACAGAAAGCCCTCGGATCTGGAGCACGACTAGCACTCCGGGGCAGGGGCAATGGCAACCGGCGGCTAGGGCAAGAGATGGAGGAGGAAGGGGGATGAAGGGAAGAAAACCCTTCAGCCGCGACCCTATTTATATGCCCGCAGACGCGAAGCGGTTGTACCGCTCCAAGGAGCGGTTGTACCGCTCCAAGGAGCGGTTGTACCGCTGCCTGGTACGTGCCAGTGGTTGCGGGCAGTACTTCTGTTGCTTGGGAGGCAGTGGTAGTACCGCCTGTAACCGACCGGTAGTACCGGCCAGAAGCACATCCTGGGGTCGAGCGGTGGAACCGCTCAGACACTCCTGGGGGTCCTCCTGGGACAGTACACACCGAGTACACCAGCGGTTGAACCGCTCGGACCACCGGTTGTACCGCCCAGTCAGTATTGCTTGAACCAAGATCAATATGCGTGCAATTGGATTGAATGTTTTTAGGATAGGGAGATGGGCTTGGGATGGAACGCGACACTGGAATATGGTGTGAGGATCTCCAAGAGAGCAAGAAACAACCAACAAGAAAACGCTACCTTGGAGATTAGAACACCTAGGACCTAACACAAGGCTAAGCAAGAGCGAAAAAGATCCAAGGAAACCAACTCCAACTCTCCTTCAAAAGGAAGGGCGGTGGCCGAGGCCACCGATGTTTGAGTGTAAAGGTATGGCACCGCGAAGATTTTAACCTTGGTCCCATGACCAAAACTCATCTTTGAAGCACAAGTACCATAAAAATGGCTAATGTGAAAGATTTAATCAATTTATGCATAATGGGGGGAGGAAGAGTTCATTGAGAGAACAATACTCCCCCTATGTCCATGCCTACACCTAGAACAAGACAACACGATGAGTATGGCGGGGTGTGCAAGGGTTCAAGCCACATTGCTCGAATCAATGATATTTAGCTCATGCCTTAACTCGTGAAATCTTGCTTCATCCAAGGGCTTCGTGAAGATATCTGCAAGGTTATCATGAGTGTTGACATAGTTGAGCTCGATCTCACCTCACCTAATATGACCCCGGATGAAATGATACCGAATCTCAATATGCTTCGTCTTGAAGTGTTGCACCAGGTTGAGAGAAATCTTGATGACACTTTCATTGTCACACCAAAGAGGCACTTTGTCACAAGTGACGCCATAATCCTTTAAAGTTTGCCTCATCCATAAAAGTTGTGCACAACAACTACCGGCGGCCACATACTCCGCTTCGGTGGACGAGAGAGACACACAACTTTTCTTCTTAGAAGACCAACTCACCAAAGAGCAACCAAGGAATTGGCACCCTCCGGAAGTTGACTTCCTATCCACTTTGTCTCCCGCCCAATCAGAGTCCGAATAACCAACAAGGTTGAAGTTTGCCCCTCTTGGGTACCATAAGCCAAAGTTTGGGGTATGAGCCAAATATCGAAAGATTCACTTGACCGCCACATAGTGGCTTTCCTTAGGTGCGGCTTGAAACCATGCGCAAATTCCCACACTCAACATGATATCCGGTCTAGATGCACAAAGGTAAAGCAAGGAGCCAATCATGGAGCGATATATCTTTTGATCCACCGCTTTACCATTGGGATCTATGTCAAGTTGGCATTTGACGGGCATTGGAGTGGAAGCCGGATTGACATCACTTAGCTTGAATCTCTTGAGCATGTCTTGAGTATATTTGGCTTGGTTGATGAAGGCTCCTTCTTTTATTTTCTTGATTTCTAACTCGAGAAAGAACTTCAACTCTCCCATCATGGACATCTTGAACTTTGAGGTCATGAGAGCGGCAAATTCCTCATTGAAAGCTTTGTTAGGGGAACGAAAGATAATATCATCAACATATAGTTGGCATACAAACAACTACACTTTGACCTTCTTAGTAAAAAGAGTGGGGTCGATTTTCCCAATTTCAAACCCACGATCTTGCAACAACTCGGTAAGGTGCTCATACAACGCACGTGGGGCTTGTTTAAGGCCATATAGTGCCTTATCGAGTTGGTACACATGATCGGGGAAATAGGGATCCTTGAACCCCGGGGGTTGTTTGAAATATACCAACTCATTAATAGGACCATTAAGAAAAGCACTCTTCACATCCATTTGTTGCAACTTAAAGTTATGGTGAGAAGCATAAGCAATCAACAAACGAATGGATTCAAGGCGAGCAACGGGAGCAAAGGTTTCACCATAGTCGATACCCTCGACTTGGGAGTAGCCTTGTGCTACCAACCGAGCATTGTTGCGAACGATAATCCCATGAGCATCTTGCTTATTCTTGAATATCCACTTGGTTCCAATGACATTATGATTCCCCGTTGGCCTTGGCATGGATCTCCACACTTTGTTGTGCTCGAAGTTGTTGAGTTCTTTATGCATGGCATTAAGCCAATCCGGATCCTCGAGCGCCTCATAGACCTTTTGGGGTTCAACACAAGGAACAAACACGTGATGTTCACAATAGTTTGCTAATTGTCTACGAGTGCTTATCCCCTTTCTTAAGCTTCCAAGCACATTCGTCATGAGGTGACCCTTGGTAGTGAGCTTGGATGAAATCTTGGCGGCATGACTCTCCAATTACTCCTTAGGAGTGAGTTGAGGAGCGGTAACTTGATCATCTTGAGCATCGTATTGAGCTTGTTCTTGATCTTGAGCTTGCTCTTGATCTTGAACATGCTCGGAGGTGAGAACTTGACCTTGGGAATCACCTGGTGGTTCAACACCATCTTGAGATTGATCTTGCCCTTGATCTTGTTCATGAGGTTGAGGGCCTTCACTTTGTTCTTCGGAAGCGTGTGGGTCTTGGGTTGGTGATGGTCCCACTTGAGTGGAACATTTTCCTTATCCTTTAGCCACAAGGGGTTCCTCAATGGGGAGGATAAAACCAACACCCATTCTTCTTATGGCTTGGGGAGGAATTTCATCACCTACATCACAAGTACCACTTTGCTCCACTTGGGAGCCGTTATTCTCATCAAACTCCACGTTACACGTCTCCTCAATAAGTCCTGTGGACTTACTGAGGACACGGTACACATGAGAGTTTTTAGCATAACCAACGAATATGCCCTCATGAGCTCTAGCCTCAAATTTAGACAAATGAACACCTTTCTTGAGAATGAAACACTTACACCCAAACACCTGAAAGTACTTGAGGTTGGGCTTGTTACCGGTGAGTATCTCATATGGAGTTTTGTTCAAGCCTTTGTGGAGATAGAGCCGATTGGATGCATGACATGCGGTGTTGATGGCTTCGTCCCAAAAGTTGTATGGAGACTTGAACTCCGTCATCATGGTCCCTGCCGCATCCATCAACGTCCGGTTCTTCCTCTCCACTACACCATTTTGTTGAGGGGTGTAAGGTGATGAATATTGATGCTTGATCCCCTCATCACTAAGAAACTCATCCAAGGTGTAGTTCTTGAACTCGGTGCCCTTGTCACTTCTTATCATCAAGATCTTTGCATTATGTTGGCGTTGAGCTTCATTTGCAAAGTCAATGACGGTTTGTTGGGTATCGCTCTTCCTCTTGAAGAAGTACACCCAAGTGTATCTTGAATAATCATCCACAATCACCAAGCAATACTTTATACCCCCAAGACTATCAAAGGATGGAGGTCCAAAGAGATCCAAGTGAAGGAGCTCCTAGGGCCTCTTCGAGTAAATGATAGTCATGGGAGGGTGAGCCTTCTCATGTAGCTTTCCTTCTATACAAGCACTGCAAGCATGATCTTTGGCAAAGCTAACATTCGTTAGTCCACGGACATGGTCCCGCTTGAGAAGACTTTGCAAAGATCTCATATTGACATGGGCTAAACGGTGATGCCAAAGACATTCCACGTCAACTTTAGCCATTAGGCATGTCGCGGTCTTAGTGGGTCGCTCCGAGAAGTTAATCACATAGAGACCATTCTCGACATGCCCAACAAAGGCTACTTTAAGAGTCATGCTCCACAAGAGGGCCACGGTATCAATATCAAAGAAATTTGCAAAGCCCATGAGTGCAAGTTGACGAAGGGAAAGTAAATTGTATGCAAGGGACTCAACAAGCATGACTTTCACAATCGTGAGATCGTGAGAAATGACAACCTTGCCAAGACCCAATACCTTAGAGGTCGAGGCATCACCCCACTTGACATTGGTGGGAATAGATAAAATCTTGTGCACGTCCACCACCAAGTCCTTGCTTGATTTGTGGCTCCACTATCGAGCAACCATGATCCCCCACCGGAAGCAAACACCTACAAGAGATCAATGCCTGGTTTTAGGTACCCATTTTGTAATGGGTCCTTTGATGTTATCAACAAGGGTCTTAGGAACCCAAATAGACCATTCAATGTACTCATAAGGAGAACCAACAAATTTAGCATAAACATGTCCATCACTAGCACGACATATCACATAAGATGGGTTAAAGTCCCCGGCTTTGTTGGAAGGAGTGGCATTGGCCTTCTTGACCCCACCACCCTTCTCATTGTTCTTCTTCTCCTTAGAAGCACCCTCTCCCTCCTTCACAACATTTTTCTTGAGAGGAGGAGGTTGTTTGTCCTTGTCATTCTTCTTCTTGTTCTTGGACTTGGGAGCAAACCCAATTCCCTCCTTGCCCACAACTTCCTTTTGATTGTTCAAAAGGTCGTTGAGGTTCTTCTCACCTTGTATGCAAGACACAAGGCCTTTCTCAAGTTGCTCCTTCAACTTTTCATTCTCTTCCACAAGATGCACATGCTCACAACACGGGTTAGTAGCATTTGCATTATCAATTAAAACCATATAAGGAAAAGTGCCTTTTTCCTGTTAACTTCACTTGGAGTTGATCATGAGACTCTTTGAGGCTAGCATGAGTACCCTTCAAGGCTTTGTGAGCCATGTTGAGTATATCAAACTCCTCCTTGAGTCTAGCAAGATCAACCCCAAGTTTGGCCTTCTCGGAATTGAGCACACGAGATACAACAAGAGCATGATCAAGATCTTTCTCTAATTTAGCATGATCATTGTTGTGTGACTCCTCAAGAGCCAAACGATGACCATGCTCTTCCTCAAGAGCATTAGAGAGATCTGATATCTCATCGGCATAGTCACAACTATGCCCCTCCATCTCAGAGATGGCGTCTTCATGAGCCTCGATCATGTCATTGGCTTCGACAAGTTGTTCCAAGAGAGCAACAAAGTGCTTCTTGGATTTACCTTTAAGCTTACTCATAAAAGACTCAAATTCATTTTCTTCCTCATTGGACCCCTCACTTTCATCAATGCAATCCGTCAAAGAGGGATTAGTGGTGATGGTGGTTTTGATGTTGGGGGTTACCTTGTTGGTGGCTTTGGTCATGAGGTACTTGGCGGTGATGTTCTCATTGGGTGAGTCGAAAAGGGACACCCAAGGAGTTGTTGCAATGGCAACGGAGGCCATGGTAACCGTCTCACCATCATCATCATCATCATCATCATCATCCTCATTGTACTCTTCTTGTGCCACCAACCCCTTGGGAGGAGTTTTCTTGGTGAAGTTGTTCTTGTTGGGGAAGGACTTGGCCTTGTCTTTTTGGATAAGCTCGCCACCATTGTCCTCCCTCTTCTCATATGGGCACTCCGCAACAAAGTGGCTCACATTGCCACAATTATAGCATGTCCTCACATGTTGCTTGCCCTTGGTGTTATTTGAGTTGTTCTTGTTGAAGTTTGGCCTTGAGTTCTTCTTGCTCCAAAATTGTCTTGAAGCGAGAGCCATGTGCTCATGATAAGTATATTTTGTATCTTCGTGGTTACTCTCCTCTTCTTCCTCTTCATCCTCTTCTTCCACACTAGCCTTGGCTTTCAAAGCAAGGTTGGGCTTCTTTGCACGTTGAGAACGCAACACTGCATTGTCAGCGGTCTTATCCAAGATTCTCATTGCCACAAACTCATCCAACACTTCATTTGAGGACAAGGTGTGGAAGTCCGGCCTTTGATGGATGACGGAGGACATGGCCTTGTGGTAAGGCATCATGGCCTTGAGAAATTTGCGCTTGATCCAATTGTTATCCGTATGCTTGCTCCCATGATATTGGAGTGAGACCGCAAGGGTGGTTTATCTCCGGTAAAGCTCACGAGGTTCTTCATCTTCATTCATTGCAAACTCATCGGCTTCATCTTGAACCACTTCATAGTTGGAGTGTTAAATGCTTGCGCTTCCCTTGTAAATGGAAACAACATGTTGCCATGCTTCCTTGGCCATGGTGAAAGGTCGGAGATACGCAATATCTTCGGGAGGGATGGCCTCTTGGAGAATGCAAAGAGCGGACTCATCGAATTGATGATCCACGGCTTCTCTAGGAGTGAAGTTGCTTGGGTCATGCGAATAGAAAACCTTGCTCAATAATTCTCCAAAGGTTAGTAGAACTATGATTTAAATGACATTTGAAGCGATAGACCCAAGAGGCAAAATATTCATTTTTCACAAACTTAGGAGGAGGACCAACATGATTCAAATGAGTGGAGGGAACCGGTCCTCCATAAATAAGTGGAGGTTCAACATGGGCAAAGATGCCATTTCCACTTCTACCACCAGATAAAGGAACTTTGTCACTCATAGCTTCCCCCTTGTCGGAGTTAGCATCCGTCACCTTGTTAGTGGGATCACCCACTTTCATTGGTGCGGTGGATAATTTAAGTCCTTCTAAAAACTTATTGAACATGCTTTCAACCTCGGTCGTCATGGAGGTTTTCAATGTGTCCAAAGCCGCATTGAACTCCTCACGAGAGACCGAGGAACCTCCATCGGCCGTAGACGAGGACAAAATCACACCGGGGTGCTCCTACCCACCGTCTATGGTGTCAACCATACTCTTCGGATGGAAAAGTCCTTAATAAATAGACGAGGCTCTAATACCAATTGAAAGGATCGATATAGTTGACTAGAGGGGGGATGAATAGGCAACTAACAATTTTTAAGCCTTTCTTTACCAATTTAAACTTTGCATCAAAGTAGGTTGTCTAGATATGCAACTAGGTGAGAAACCTATATGATGCAACAACCATAAGCACACAATCAAGCAAAGGATACACCACAATAAGTTTGCATAAGTAAAGGTAAGAGATAACCAAGAGTGGAACCGGTGGAGACGAGGATGTGTTACCGAAGTTCCTTCCCTCTAAGAGGAAGCACGTCTCCGTTGGAGCGGTGTGGAGGCACAATGCTCCCCAAGAAGCCACTAGGGCCACCGTATTCTCCTCACGCCCTCACACAATGCGAGATGCTATGATTTGACTATTGGTGCCCTTGAAGGCGGTGACCGAACCTTTACAAACAAGGTTGGGGTTGTCTCCACAGCCGAATTGGAGGCTCCCAACGAAACCATGGAGATTCACCACAATGGAATGTGGCTCCGAGGTGACCTCAACCGTCTAGGGTGCTCAAACGCCCAAGAGTAACAAAATCCACACAAGAAAGTATGGGGGAATCAAATATACTTTGGTGGAAGTGTAGATCTAGATCTCCTCCTTCTATCCCTAGCAAATCAACAAGTTTGAGTGGCTAGAGAGAGAGATTGGGAAAGAGAGCTTGAATGGAATTAATGGTGGAGAGAGAGAGAGAGAGAGGCAAGAGGTGAGTATGGTAGGTGCAAGAACCACCCTTATATAGCAAACCCTAAAATCCAACCGTTACTGTGAAAACAACACTGCAGCGGTACAATCGCTCCTAGTCCCGGTACAACCGGAACTCACATAAATACTGCAAAACCCTACCAAGCGGTACAACCGAACAGGCAAGCGGTAGTACCAGTTGTGAAGGACAACCGCTCAGCCACCGCTCAACCATCGCTATGAAACAGAAGCGAGACACCCATGTGAGCGGTGATCGAGCGGTAGTGCACCGGTGCAATCGCCTGGCCCTGGAACCTTGGGTGGCTAAGTCCTAAGCGATACAGCTGCTTAGGGCACCGATGGTACCGGTGTGCGGAGCACAACCGGAACAACCGGGCCACCACTACTTGAGTACCGCATCAAAACAGAACCGAGGCTGGTTGTTGAGCGGTACCTGGCCGGTACAACCGCCAATGACACCGCAATCATGTTTTAAGCATGGTGGCGGTACTACCGCCCGGGGGCAGCGGTACAACCGTTTGGTCATGACTGGGCAGTTCAACCCCTAGGGTGGTGGTTGGGTAAGTGCCAAGAGCCAGTGGTACAACCGCTCGAACGAGCGGTACAACCGTTGGGAGTACACATCAACGGTTGAAAAAGAAAGGGAGCTCTCTCTCTCTCTCACAAAACACGGAAGGTAAAGGTGGGCGAGGAAGAAGTGTACGTGCAATGATTCACCCAATACCTTCCGATCTGGATTCCCTCTTAATAGTACGGGTTCCCTACGACCAAAGAGATAAACACGTAGACAAACACCGTCTTCGATATTTTCCTTCCGGAGAGAATAGCTAATCGATGCAAGCCTAATCACCGAGAACCTGAAGCACTTAGCATAAGATTAGACCAACAAAGGGTTGTCATCATCATCCAAAACATAAAGTAGGGAAATGACCTTACACTTAGGCTTCTTCACTTGAGCAGCAACTTGCTTGCCGTTCTTCTTGAAGTTCCCCTTCTTCCCTTTGCCTTTTTCTTGAAACTAGTGGTCTTTGATAACCATCAACACTTGATGCTCCTTCTTGATTTCTACCTCCGCAGCCTTTAGCATCGTGAAGAGCTCGGGAATTGTCTTATCCATCCCTTGCATATTATAGTTCATCACGAAGCTTTTGTAGCTTGGTGGCAGTGATTGAAGAACTCTGTCAATGACACTATCATCACGAAGATTAACTCCCAGTTGAGTCAAGTGGTTGTGGTACCTAGACATTCTGAGTATATGTTCACTGACAGAACTATTCTCCTCCATTTTGCAGCTGTAGAACTTATTGGAGACTTCATATCTCTCAATCCGGGCATTTGCTTGAAATATTAACTTCAACTCCTGGAACATCTCATATGCTCCATGACGCTCGAAACGTCGTTGAACTCCCGGTTCTAAGCCGTAAAGCATGGCACACTGAACTATCGAGTAGTCATCAACACACGTCTGCCAGGCATTCACAATGTCTGCAGTAGCTGGCGCGGGTGGTACACCTCGCGGTGCTTCCAGGATGTAATTCTTCTGTGCAGCAATGAGGATAATCCTCAAGTTACGAACCCAGTCCGTGTAATTGCTACCATCATCTCTCAACTTAGCTTTATCTAGGAACGCATTAAAATTCAAAGGAGCAGTAGCACGGTCCATTGATCTACAACAACATAGACATGCAAAATACTATCAGGTACTAAGTTCATGATAAATTAAAGTTCAATTAATCATATTACTTAAGAACTCCCACTTATATAGACATCTCTCTAGTCATCTAAATGATCACATGATCCATATCAACTAAACCATGTCTGATCATCACGTGAGATGGAGTAGTTTTCAATGGTGAACATCACTTTGTTGATCATATCTACTATATGATTCACGTTCGACCTTTCGGTCGCAGTGTTCCGAGGCCATATCTCATATGCTAGGCTCGTCAAGTTTAACCCGAGTATTCTGCGTGTGCAAAACTGGCTTGCACCCATTGTATGTGAATGTAGAGCTTATCACACCCGATCATCATGTGGTGTCTCGGCACGATGAACTGTAGCAACGGTGCATACTCAGGGAGGACACTTATACCTTGAAATTTAGTGAGAGATCATCTTATAATGCTAATGATAACCCACAAATATAGGGGATCGTTTGTAGCTTTTTTCGATAAATAAGAGTGTCGAACCCAATGAGGAGCTAAAGGTAGAACAAATATTCCCTCAAGTTCTATCGACCATCGATACAACTCTACACACGCTTGGTGTTCGCTTTACCTAGAAAAAGTATGAAACTAGAAGTACTTTGTAGGTGTGATGCTAGAACTACTTTGCAAGAATAAAACTAGAAGTACTTTGCAAGATAATAAAAGAGGATAGCTTTTGCCAACAAGAAAGTTATTTGTCCTTAGGCAATCGATAACAAGTACCGGTAATCACTCTTGTAATTTTATATGAGGGAGATGCATGAGCTAACATACTTTATCTACTTGGATCATATGCACTTATGATTGGAACTCTAGCAAGCATCCGCAACTACTAAAGATCATTAAGGTCATGAAACCCAACCATAGCATTAAGTATCAAGTCCTCTTTACTCCCATATGCCATAACCCACCTATCCGCGTTTAAGTTTCTGTCACTCTCGCTACACTGACAATAAGCAAATCATGAACATATTGCAACACCCTACAGCGGGGGTACCTCACGTTTGTGCGAGATGGAGGGCATCGTAGGACAGCACCATAAATAAAGTATACAATCATACCAACCAATATCACGATTAACCCATAGGACAAAACGGATCTACTCAAACATCATAGGATAACCATAGATCATTGGGAAATAATATACGGAGTTGAGCACCATGTTTAAGTAGAGATTATAGGGGGGAAAGAGGTGTTACACCGCTGCAAAGAGGGGGAGAAAGTTTGTGTTGACGGTAGCAAGATTGTTGATGTAGATCGCCGTCACGATCCTAGCCCCGGCGGCACTTTGACGCCACCGGAAGCGAGGGGGAGAGAGCCCCCCTGCTTCTTCTTCATCCTTGGCCTCCCCCCTAGATGGGGAGGAGAGTCCCCCCTTTGGTCCTTGGTCTCCATGGCGGCGGAGGGGCGGGAGCCCCTCCGAGATTGGATCTCCCTCTCTGTTCTCTTCTGTTTCGCGTTCTCCAGATCTGGCCGAAAACCGTTTCTTATATACTCGGAGATCCGTAACTCCAATTGCGCTGAGATTTTAACACAATTTTTTTTCCGGATATAAGCTTCCTTGCGCCCGAAGTAGAGGTCCAACCAACGTACGAGGTGTGCACAACCCACCACTGCATGCTAGGGGCCTCTGGCGTGCCCTAGTTTCTTGTGCCCCGTGTGGGCCTCCGTTTGCGGTGATTCCAACTCCCAAAAATCACATATATTCCAAAATAATTCTCCATAAATTTTTATTGCATTTGGACTTCATTTGATATGGATACTCTGCGGTACAAAAATGCAGAAAACATGAACTAGCACTGGGCACTGGATCAATAGGTTAGTCCAATAAATCATATAAAAAGTTGCCAAAAATATGTGAAAGTGATATAATATTGGCATGAAACAATCAGAAATTATAGATACGACGGAGATGTATCAGCTACCGCCGTACTAAGCAAAATAAGATGCATAAAGGATAAACATCACATGCAATAAAAATAAGTGATACGATATGGCCATCATCATTTTGTGCCTTTGATCTCCATCTCCAAAGCACCATCATGATCACCATCATCACTGGCTTGACACCTTGATCTCCATCGTAGCATCATTGCGTCTCGCCAACTATTGCTTCTACGACTATCGCTACCACTTAGTGATAAAGTAAAGCCATTACATGGCGATTGCATTTCATACAATAAAGCGACAACCATATGGCTCCTGCCAGTTGCCGATAACTGTTACAAAACATGATCATCTCATACAACAATTTATATCATCACATCTTGACCATATCACATCACAACATGCCCTACAAAAACAAGTTAGACGTCCTCTACTTTGTTGTTGCAAGTTTTATGTGGCTGCTACAGGCTTCTAGCAAGAACCGTTCTTACCTACGCATCAAAACCACAATGATTTTTCATCAAGTGTGCTATTTTAACCTTCAACAAGGATCGGGTGTAGTCAAACTCGATTCAACTAAAGCTGGAGAAACAGACACCCGCTAGCCACCTGTGTGCGAAGTGAAGGAAATATGCCCTAGAGGCAATAATAAAGTTGTTATTTATATTTCCTTATATCATGATAAATGTTCATTATTCATGCTAGAATTGTATTAACCGGAAACTTAGTACATGTGTGAATACATAGACAAACAGAGTGTCACTAGTGTGCCTCTACTTGACTAGCTCGTTAATCAAAGATGGTTAAGTTTCCTAACCATAGACATGAGTTGTCATTTGATGAACGGGATCACATCATTAAAGAATGATGTGATTGACTTGACCCATCCGTTAGCTTAGCACTATGATCGCTTAGTTTATTGCTATTGCTTTCTTCATGACATATACATGTTAATATAACTATGAGATTATGCAACTCCCGAATACCGGAGGAACACTTAGTGTGCTATCAAACGTCACAACATAACTGAGTGATTATAAATATGCTCTACGGGTGTCTCCGATGGTGTTTGTTGAGTTGGCATAGATCGAGATTAGGATTTGTCGCTCCGTGTATCAGAGAGATATCTCTGAGCCCTCTCGGTAATGCACATCACTGTGAGCCTTGCAAGAAATGTGATTAATGAGTTAGTCACGGGATGATGCATTGAGGAACGATTAAAGAGACTTGCCGGTGACGAGATTGAACTAGGTATGATGATACCGACGATCATATCTCGGGCAAGTAACATAGCGATGACAAAGGGAACAACATATGTTGTTATGCGGTTTGACCGATAAAGATCTTCGTAGAATATGTGGGGGCCAATATGAGCATCCAGGTTCCGCTATTGGTTATTGACCGGAGATGTGTCTCGGTCATGTCTACATAGTTCTCGAACCCATAGGGTATGCACGCTTAACGTTCGATGACGATTTGTATTATGAGTTATGTGATTTGATGACCGAAGTTTGTTCGGAGTCCCGGATGAGATTACGGACATGACGAGGAGTCTCAAAATGGTCAAGAGGTAAATCATATATTGTAAGGCTATATTCGGACATCGGAAAGGTTCAAGGTGATTTGGGTATTTTTCAGAGAACTGGGGAGTTACGGGAATTCACCGAGGGAAGTATTGGGCCTTATTGGGCTTTAGTGGAAAGGAGAGAAGGGCCACCAGGGGAGGCAGCGCGCCCCCCATGTGCTGGTCCGAATTGGACTAGGAGGGGGTGGCGCCCCCCTCTTTCCTTCTCCCTCTCCCTCTTCTTCCTTCTTCTCCTACTTGGACTAGGAAAGGGGGAAACCTACTCCTACTAGGAGTAGGAATCCCCCCTTGGGCGCGCCCCTTGAGGCCGGCCCTCCTCCTCCTCCCCTCCTTTATATACTGGGGAGGGGGCACCCCATAGACACACAAGTTGATCTTTAGCCATGTGCGGTGCCCCCTCCACAGTTTTCCACCTTGGTCATATTATCGTAGTGCTTAGGCGAAGCCCTACGTCGGTAACTTCATCATCACCGTCAACACGCCGTCGTGCCGACAGAACTCAACCTCAGCCTCAGCTGGATCAAGAGTACAAGGGACGTCACCAAGCTGAACGTGTGCAGATCGCGGAGGTGCCGTGTGTTCGGTACTTGATCGGTTGGATCGCGAAGACGTTCGACTACATCAATCGCGTTACTAAACGCTTCCACTTTTGGTCTACGAGGGTACGTAGACACACTCTCCCCTCTCGTTGCTATGCATCTCCTAGATAGATCTTGCGTGAGCGCAGGTAATTTTTTTGAAAACAGTGGCATCCGAGCTAGGTCTATGCGTAGATGTTATATGCACGAGTAGAACACAAAGAGTTGTGGGCGATAATAGTCATATATAATGCTTACTAGCATGTCATACTTTGATTCGGCGGTATTGTTGGATGAAGCGGCCCAAACCGACATTACATGACCGCGTTCATGAGACTGGTTCTACCGCCATGCTTCACACATAGGTGGCTAGCGGGTGTCTGTTTCTCCAGCTTTAGTTGAATCGAGTGTGACTACACCCTGTCCTTGTTGAAGGTTGAAACATCACACTTGATGAAAAATCATTGTGGTTTCTGATGCGTAGGTAAGAATGGTTCTTGCTAAGCCCATAGCAGCCACGTAAAACTTGCAACACCAAAGTAGAGGACGTCTAACTTGTTTTTGCAGGGCATGTTGTGATGTGATATGGTCAAGAGGTGATTATATAAATTGTTGTATGAGATGATCATGTTTTGTAACACAGTTATCGGCAACTGGCAGGAGCCATATGGTTGTCGCTTTATTGTATGAAATGCAATCGCCATGTAATTGCTTTACTTTATCACTAAGCGGTAGCGATAGTCGTGGAAGCAATAGTTGGCGAGACGACAACGATGCTGCGATGGAGATCAAGGTGACAAGCCGGTGACGATGGTGATCATCATGGTGCTTTGGAGATGGAGATCAAAGGCACAAGATGATGATGTCCATATCATATCACTTATATTGATTGCATGTGATGTTTATCTCTTTATGCATATTATTTTGCTTAGTACGATGGTAGCATTATAAGATGATCTCTCACTAAATTTCAAGGTACAAGTGTTCTCCCTGAGTATGCACCATTGCGACAGTTCGTTGTGCCGAGACACCACATGATGATTAGGTGTGATAAGCTCTACGTTCACATACAACGGGTGCAAGCCAGTTTTGCACACGCAGAATACTCGGGTTAAACTTGACGAGCCTAGCATATGTAGATATGGTCTCGGAACACTGAGACCGAAAGGTCGAGCGTGAATCATATAGTAGATATGATCAACATAGTGATGTTCACCATTGAAAACTACTCCATCTCATGTGATGATCGGACATGGTTTAGTTGATATGGATCACGTGATCACTTAGGTGATTAGAGGGATGTCTATCTAAGTGGGAGTTCTTAAGTAATATGATTAATTGAACTTAAATTTATCATGAACTTAGTCTTGATAGTATTTGCATATCTATGTTGTAGATCAATTGCTCGCGTATTGCTTCCCCATTTTATTTATGATATGTTCCTAGAGAAAACTATGTTGAACGATGTTAGTAGCAATAATGCGGACTAGCTCCGTGATATGAGGATTATCCTCATTGTTGTACAGAAGAATTATGTCCTTGATGCACCGCTAGGTGACAGACCTATTGCAGGAGCAGATGCACACGTTATGAATGTTTGACAAAGCTCGGTATGATGACTACTTAATAGTTTAGTGCACCATGCTTTACGGCTTAGAACCGGGACTTCAAAAATGTTTTGAACGCCACGGAGCATATAAGATGTTCTAAGAGTTGAAATTGGTATTTCATACTCATGCCCGTGTCAAGAGGTATGAGACCTCTGACAGTACTTTGCCTACAAGATGGAGGAGAATAGCTCAACTAGTGAGCAAGTGCTCAGATTGTCTGGGTACTACAATTGCTTGAATCCAGTGGGAGTTAATCTTCTAGATAAGATAGTAATTGACAAAGTTCTCTAGTCACTATCACCAAGTTACTAGAACTTAGTGATGAACTATAATATGCAAGGGATGATGAAAGTAATTCCCAAGCTCTTCACGATGCTAGAATCGGCGAAGGTAGAAATCAAGAAATAGAATCAAGTGTTGATGGTTAACAAGACCACTAGTTTCAAGAAAAGGGCAAAGGAAAAAAAGAGGAACTTCAAAGAAGAATAGCAAGCAAGTTGATGCTCCCATGAAGAAGCCCAAAGCTAGACCCAAGCCTGTAACTGAGCGCTTCTACTGCAAAGGAAATGGTCACTGGAAGTGGAACTGCCCTAGATACTTGGAGGATAGGAAGGATGGCAAAGTGAACAAAAGTATATTTGATATACATGTTATTGATGTGTACTTTACTAGTGTTTATAGCAACCCCTCAGTATTTGATACTGGTTCATTCGCTAAGAGTAGTAACTCGAAATGGGAGTTGCAAAATAAACAGAGACTAGTTAAGGGCGAGGTGATGATGTGAGTTGGAAGTGATTCCAAGGTTGATAAGATCACCATCACACACTCCCTTTACCTTCAGGATTAGTGTTGAACCTAAAATAAATGCTATTTGGTGTTTGCGTTGAGCATAATATGGTTAGATCATGTTTATTGCAATACGGTTATTCATTTAAGTCAAAGAATAATTGTTATTCTGTTTACATGAATAAAACCTTCTGAGGTCATACACCCAAGGTGAATGGTTTACTGAATCTCGATTGTCATGATACACATATTCATAATATTGATGCCAAAAGATGCAAAGTTGATAATGATAGTGCAACATATTTGTGTCATTGCCGTTTAGGACATATTGGTGTAAAGCGCATGAAGAAACTCCATGCTGATGGGCTTTTGGAATCACTTGAGGCTTGCGAACCATGCCTCATGAGCAAGATGACTAAGACTCCGTTCTCCGGAACAATGGAGCGAGCAACTGGCTTATTGGAAATAATACATACTGATGTATGCGATCCTATGAGTGTTGAGGCTCACAGCGGGTATCGTTATTTTCTGACCTTCACAGATGATTTGAGGAGATATGGGTATATCTACTTGTTGAAACATAAGTCTGAAACATTTGAAAAGTTCAAAGAATTTCAGAGTGAAGTGGAAAATCATCGTAACAATAAAATAAAATTTCTATGATCTGATCGTGGAGGTGAATATTGAGTTATGAGTTTGGTCTTCATTTAAAACAATGTGGAATAGTTTCACAACTCACGCCACCTGGAACACCACAGTGTAATGGTGTGTCCGATCATCGTAACCATACTATATTGGATATGGTGCGATCTATGATGTCTCTTACTGATTTACCACTATCATTTTGGGGTTATGCATTAGAGACAGCTGCATTCACGTTAAATAGGGCACCATCTAAATCCCTTGAGACGACACCATATGAACTATGGTTTAGCAAGAAACCTAAGCTGTTGTTTCTTAAAGTTTGGGGTTGCGATGCTTATATGAAAAAGTTTCAGCCTCATAAGCTCAAACCCAAATCAGAGAAGTGCGTCTTCATAGGATACCCAAAAGAAACTGTTGGGTACACCTTCTATCATAGATCCGAAGGCAAAATCTTTTTTGCTAAGAGTGGATCCTTTCTAGAGAAGGAGTTTCTCTCAAAAGAAGTGAGTGGGAGGAAAGTAGAACTTGATGAGGTAATTGTACGTTCTCTCGAATTGTAAAGTAGCTCATCACTGAAATCAGTTCCAGTGATGCCTACACCAATTAGTGAGGAAGTTAATGATGATGATCATGAAACTTTAGATCAGGTTACTACCGAACCTGGTAGGTCAACCAGAGTATGATCCGCACCAGAGTGGTACGGTAATCCTGTTCTGGAAGTCATGTTGCTAGACCATGATAAACCTGTTGGGGAACGCAGTAATTTCAAAAAAAAATCCTACGCACACGTAAGATCATGGTGATGCACAGCAACGAGAGGGAAGAGTATCGTCCACGTACCCTCGTAGACCGTAAACGGAAGCGTTATGACAACACGGTTGATGTAGTCGTACCTCTTCACGATCGACCAATCCCTAGTACCGAACGTACGGCACCTCCGCGATCTGCACACGTTCAGCTCGGTGACGTCCCGCGAACTCACGATCCAGTAGAGCTTCGAAGGAGAGTTTCGTCACCACGACGACATGATGACGGTGATGATGATGCTACCGGAACAGGGCTTTGCCTAAGCACCGCTACGATATAATCGAGGTGGATTATGGTGGAGGGGGGCACAACACACGGCTAAAAGATCAACTGATCAACTTGTGTGTCCATGGGGTGCCCCCTCCCCCGTATATAAAGGAGTGGAGGAGGGGGAGGGCCGGCCCTCTCTATGGCGCGCCCTGGGGAGTCCTACTCCCATCGGGAGTAGGATTCCCCCTTCCATGTAGTAGGAGTAGGAGGGAAGGAAAGGGAAAAGAGAAGAGAAGGAAGGAGGGGGCGCCGCCCCTCCCCCTAGTCCAATTCGGACTAGGCCTTGGGGGGCGCGCAACCTCCCCTCTCTCTTTCACCTAAAGCCCAATAAGGCCCATATACTCCCCGGCGAATTCCCGTAACTCTCAGGTACTCCGAAAAATACCCGAATCACTCAGAACCTTTCCGATGTCCGAATATAGTCGTCCAATATATCGATCTTTATGTCTCAACTATTTCGAGACTCCTTGTCATGTCCCCAATCTCATCCGGGACTCCGAACTACCTTCGGTACATCAAAAAACATAAACTCATAATATCGATCGTCACCGAACGTTAAGCGTGCGGACCCTACGGGTTCGAGAACTATGTAGACATGACCAAGACTCATCTCCGGTCAATAACCAATAGCGGAACCTGGATGCTCATATTGGTTCCTACATATTCTACGAAGATCTTTATCGGTCAAACCGCATAACGGTATACATTGTTCCCTTTGTCATCGGTATGTTACTTGCCCGAGATTCGATCGTCGGTATCTCAATACCTAGTTCAATCTCGTTACCGGCAAGTCTCTTTACTCGTTTCATAATGCATCATCCTGCAACTAACTCATTAGTCACATTGCTTGCAAGGCTTATAGTGATGTGCATTACCGAGCGGGCCCAGAGATACCTCTCCGACAATCGGAGTGACAAATCCTAATCTCGATCTATGCCAACTCAACAAGTACCATCGGAGACACCTGTAGAGCACCTTTATAATCACCCGGTTATGTTGTGACGTTTGGTAGCACACAAAGTGTTCATCCGGTAATCGGGAGTTGCATAATCTCATAGTCATAGGAACATGTATAAGTCATGAAGAAAGCAATAGCAGTAAACTAAAACGATCAAGTGCTAAGCTAACGGAACGGGTAAAGTCAATCACATCATTCTCTAATGATGTGATCCCGTTAATCAAATGACAACTCATGTCTATGGCTAGGAAACTTAACCATCTTTGACTCAACGAGCTAGTCAAGTAGAGGCATACTAGTAACACTATGTTTGTCTATGTATTCACAAATGTACTAAGTTTCCGGTTAATACAATTCTGGCATGAATAATAAACATTTATCATGATATAAGGAAATAAATAATAACTTTATTATTGCCTCTAGGGCATATTTCCTTCAGTCTCCCACTTGCACTAGAGTTAATAATCTAGTTCACATCTTTATGTGATTAGTTCACATCTCCATGTGACTAATACCCAAATGGTTTACTAGAGTCAATAATCTAGTTCACATCGCTATGTGATTAACACCCAAGGATTGATCATGTTTTGCTTGTGAGAGAAGTTTAGCCCATGGGTCTGCAACATTCAGATCTGTATGTATTTTGCAAATTTCTATGTCTACAATGCTCTGCAAGGAGCTACTCTAGCTAATTGCTCCCACTTTCAATATGTATCCAGATCGAGACTTAGAGTCATCTAGATCGATGTAAAAAGCTTGCATCGACGTAACTCTTTACGATGAACTCTTTTATCACCTCCATAACCGAGAAATATTTCCTTAGTCCTCTAAGGATAATTTTGACCGCTGTCCAGTGATCTACTCCTAGATCACTATTGTACTCCCTTGCCAGAAAGATGCTAAGGTATACAATAGGACTGGTAAACAGCATAGCATACTTTATATAACCTACGACTGAGGCATAGGGAATGACTTTTCATTCTCTTTCTATTTTCTGTTGTGGTCGGGTTTTGAGTCTTTACTCAACTTCACACCTTGCAACACATGCAAGAACTCCTTCCTTGACTGTTCCATTTTGAACTACTTCAAAATCTTGTCAAGGTATGTACTCATTGAAAAAACTTATCAAGCGTCTTGATCTATCTCTATAGATCTTGATGCTCAATGTGTAAGAAGCTTCATTGAGGTCTTTCTTTGGAAAACTCCTTTCAAGCACTCCTTTATGCTTTCCAGAAAATTCTACATTATTTCCGATCAACAATATGTCATTCACATATACTTATCAGAAATGTTGTAGTGCTCCCACTCACTTTCTTGTAAATACAGGCTTCACCGCAAGTATGTATAAAACCATATGCTTTGATTACTTTATCAAAGCATATATTCCAACTCTGAGATGCTTGCACCAGTCCATAGATGGATCGTTGGAGCTTTCTCACTTTGTTAGCACCTTTAGGATCGACAAAACCTTCTGGTTGCATCATATAAAACTCTTCTTTTAAGAAATCCATGAAGAATAGAGTTTTGACATCCATTTGCCAGATCTCATAAAATGCGACAACTACTAACATGATTCGGACAGACTTTTAAGCATCGATACAGGTGAGAAAATCTCATCGTAGTCAACACCTTGAACTTGTCGAAAACATTTTGCGATAATTCGAGCTTTGTAGATAGTAACACCACTATCAGCGTCCGTCTTCCTCTTGAAGATCCATTTATTCTTAATGACTCATCGATCATCGGGCAAGTCAATCAAAGTCCATACTTTGTTCTCATACATGGATCCCATCTCAGACTTCATGGCCTCAAGCCATTTCGCGGAATCTAGGCTCATCATCACTTCCTCATAGTTCGTAGGTTCATCATGGTCAAGTAACATGACATCCAGAACAGGATTATCGTACCACTCTGGTGCGGATCTCACTCTGGTTGACCTACGAGGTTTGGTAGTAACTTGATCTGAAGTTAAATGATCATCATCATTAGCTTCCTCACTAATTGGTGTAGGAGTCGCAGGAACAGATTTCTGTGATGAACTACTTTCCAATAAAGGAGCAGGTACAGTTACCTCATCAAGTTCTACTTTCCTCCCACTCACTTCTTTCGAGAGAAACTCCTTCTCTAGAAAGGATCCATTCTTAGCAATGAATGTCTTGCCTTCGGATCTGTGATAGAAGGTGTACCCAACTGTCTCCTTTAGGTATCCTATGAAGACACATTTGTCCAATTTGGGTTTGAGCTTATCAGGATGAAACTTTTTCACATAAGCATCGCAACCCCAAACTTTAAGAAACAAGAACTTTGGTTTCTTGCCAAACCACAGTTCATATGGCGTCGTCTCAACGGATTTAGATGGTGCCCTATTTAACGTGAATGCAGCCGTCTCTAATGCATAACCCCAAAACGATAGTGGTAAATCGGTAAGAGACATCATAGATTGCACCATATCTAATAAAGTACGGTTACGATGTTCGGACACACCATTACGTTGTGGTGTTCCAGGTGGCGTGAGTTGCGAAACTATTCCGCATTGTTTCAAATGAAGACCAAACTCGTAACTCAAATATTCTCCTCCACGATCAGATCGTAGAAACTTTATTTTCTTATTACGATGATTTTCCACTTCACTCTGAAATTATTTGAACTTTTCAAATGTTTCAGATTTATGTTTCATCAAGAAGATATACCCATATCTTTACCTAATATTAAAGGAAGGATTGTTTCTCCAGTTTTTTTGGTTTATGGTGGGACCCAAAAAAATTCGTACGTCAGTCGTTTCCTTGTGCGAGCGTTTTCTCCTTCTCCCGATTGGCTTATGTCAAAAAAATATCACGTGATGCACAGAGCAGCAATGGCCCGGCCCATTAGCATACACACAACCCACGCCAGTAATAAAAATTTCAAGAAAAAACATTGCGCGATGAGGGATCGAACCCAGCTCCTCATGCTTGATCGCTCATAATGGTAGCCACTAGACTAAATAAGATTTGGTGTTTAATTGGCAGCGCAAAATTTAAAATTAAGCACGCAGTCACGTCAGATACTGAGAGAAAAAGTTATTTTTAGAAAAAGTGAATATATTTGAACGCGGAAATTTTGCAAAGTTGGTAATAAAAAATGAAACTCAAACTTTTTTAAAGAACATTTTTTTTTGAAACCTGACAATTTTTTAAAGCACAAACAAGTTCTAAAACTAGGAGGTACTGTTGTGATTATTTTTCAAATTTGCAAACATTTGAAAAAACAAATATATTTTTAGCTTTCAATTTGAAGTCTCTCCCACGCAAAACAAGAATTTGAAAAGTCAAACCGTTTTTTAAAACAAGATTTTTTTTAAAAAAACTGAGAGGTACAGTAGCTAAATTGTTTTAATCTATACCTATTAATAAAACTTGGTGAGTTTTCTAAATATTCCCACATGATGCATTGTTTTAGTTCAATTTATTAAACTAGGGATATGGAAAGAATCTTTTTCGTTGTCACGTCTTCACGTACGACCAGTCTCACTCGGCCCAGTGACTCCTGTCAAAATACATGAGGAGTCCAACTAAGGTTTCATGGTCTATCTAACACAAACTACTCAATTTACATGATCACACGGACATATATTATGTGTAGTGATTTTCCCTATTATATTAGCCAAATGATAAAAAAACTTTCTTCAACGCTCTTGATCTTTGTCGGACACGAAGGCGGCTCAACAATTCAGTTATTGGACCTGTCCAACCTTGGTGAGTGACAACTGGTGCTACGACCATCGGCAGCGAGGACGGCAAACACGGCAAGTGAAAACATGTGTCTGATGTTATATTGAAATGTAGGATGTCCACCTGAGGATGAGGTATTAGTCATGTTTATTATGTTATGGGCACGAGGGTGAGGTCTTTAGCCATGCTCAGTGGGTAAAGACGTGTGAGGGCTGTTTTCTCCCGTTGCAACGCACGGGTATATTTGCTAGTCTTACTAAAATCATCTGTGAAGGTCAGAAAATAACGATACCTGCCGCAAGCCTCAACACTCATCGGACTGTATACATTAGTATGTATTATTTCCAACAAGTCTGTTGCTCGCTCCATTGTTCCGGAGAATGGAGTCTTAGTCATTTTGCCCATGAGGCATGGTCCGCAAGCATCAACTGATTCATAATCAAGTGATTCCAAAATCCCATCAGCATGGATTTTCTTCATGCGCTTTACACCAATATGACCTAAACGGCAGTGCCACAAATAAGTTGCACTATCATTATTAACTTTGCATCTTTTGGCTTCAATATTATGAATATATGTATCACTACGATCGAGATTCAATAAACCAGTCACCTTGGGTGTATGACCATTGAAGGTTTTATTCGTGTAAATAGAATAACAATTATTCTCAAACTTTAAATGAATAACCGTATTGCAGTAAACATGATCAAATCATATTCATGCTTAACGCAAACACCAAATAACATTTATTTAGGTTCAACACTAATACCGAAAGTATAGCGAGTGTGCGATGATGATCATATCAATCTTGGAACCACTTCCAACACACATCGTCACTTCACCCTTATAGGATCGAAAGTATGTCTAGAGGGGGGTGATTAGACTACTTGACCAAATAAAAATCTAGCCTTTTCCAAATTTCAGTTCTCGGCAGATTTTAGCAACTTTAGACAAGTCAAGCAATCTTAACACAATTCAAGCAAGCATGCAAAGAGTATATGAGCAGTGGAAAGTAAAGCATGCAACTTGCAAGAATGTAAAGGGAAGGGTTTGGAAGATTCAAACGCAATTGGAGACACGGATGTTTTGTCGTGGTTCTAATAGGTGGTGCTATCGTACATCCACGTTGATGGAGACTTCAACCCACGAAGGGTAACGGTTGCGCGAGTCCATGGAGGGCTCCACCCACGAAGGGTCCACGAAGAAGCAACCTTGTCTATCCCACCATGGCCATCGCCCACGAAGGACTTGCCTCACAAGAGGTAGATCTTCACGAAGTAGGCGATCTCCTTGCCCTTACAAACTCCTTGGTTCAACTCCACAATCTTGTCGGAGGCTCCCAAGTGACATCTAGCCAATCTAGGAGACACCACTCTCCAAGAAGTAACAAATGGTGTGTTGATGATGAACTCCTTGCTCTTGTGCTTCAAATGATAGTCTCCCCAACACTCAACTCTCTCTCACAGGATATGGATTTGGTGGAAAGAAGATCTGAGTGGAAAGCAACTTGGGGAAGGCTAGAGATCAAGATTCATATGGTAGGAATGGAATATCTTGGTCTCAACACAAGTGTAGGTGGTTCTCTCTCAGAAAATATAGGTTGGAAATGTAGGTTTGTTCTGATGGCTCTCTCCATGAATGAAGAGGAGGTGGAGGGGTATATATAGCCTCCACACAAAATCTAACCATTACACATAACTTTCCAAACTCGGTGGGACCGAATGATTAAACTCGGTCGGACCGATTCAGCAAAGCTAGTGACCGTTAGGGTTTTGGTGGGACCGACATGCAACTCGGTAGGACCGATATGATTAGGGTTAGGGCATAACGTAATCTTGGTGAGACCAATTTTGGTAATAAGCTAACCAGAGAGTTGGTCAGGTAAACTCGGTGGGACCGATCGCTCATTTCGGTGAGACTGAAACGTTACGAAGGGAAAACAAAGAGTTTACATTGCAATCTCGATGGGACCGAGATCCCTATCGGTGAGACCGATTTGCCTATGGTTTGTGGCAGTGGCTATGACATTTGAAACTCGATGGCGCCGGATAGAAAGAATCGGTGGGGTCGAGTTTGACTTTTGTTTTAGGTCATATGTGGATGTGAGAAAGTAGTTGAGGGTTTTGGAGCATATCACTAAGCATTTTGAGCAAGAATCTCATTAAGCAACACCTCATCCCTCCTTGATAGTATTGGCTTTTCCTATAGACTCAGTGTGATCTTGGATCACTAAAATGGAAAATGTAGAGTCTTGAGCTTTGAGCTTGAGCCAGTCCTTTGTCCTTAGCATTTTGAGGGGTCCACTTTTGTCATCCATGCCATGCCAATCATTGAGCTTTCCTGAGGTATTAATCTTGAAATAGCATTAGCTCAATGAGCTATATGTTGTTAGGAATTACCAAAACCACCTAGGGATAGTTGCACTTTCAATCTCCCCCTTTTTGGTAATTGATGACAACATATAGATCAAAGCTTCGACAAATGATAATAAGAGTGAAAAACATTGTCGCTTTGAGAAGTATGTGAAAAGCAAGAGCTCCCCCTAAATTTGTGCATAGATTAAGATTTTCTTTGGACTACAAATGCACAAGGAGTTAGGATCATGGGTTACTCTTCCATGTCACATACATCTTGGTGGAGCGCTCAAAATGATAATAATTAAAATACATGCACTCATCACCAAGCAAAGTGAATGATCATATGGAATATAAAAAGGATAATTTCATCCAACAAGCATTAAGGTAGCATATGATCAAACACATGATCATCCAAGCAAGCACAAAGTATAAATTATCTCAACCAAGCAAGTAAATGAAGTTTAACCACCAAACAAAAAGAGAGAATAAAAAGCAACGCTCTCTCTCGAAGCCTATGATCTATACATTTTCTCCCCCTTCGGAAACAAGTTACCAAAAAGTTCATAAAAATGCATAGTGCTAAATCGACACTCAGGCTTGGTGTTCAGGTGGTGGTGTAGACAGAACTCCAAGAACGAAGGCATCAGTCGATGTACATGGAGCTGGTGGAGTAGGTGCTGGAGCTGGTGGCACTGAAGCTGTAGCTGGTGCAGATGAAGTAGCTCTGGTGTCTGAAATAGGCACTGCAGCAGACCTCTGACCTCTGGGCACTCTAGCAAAAGCATCAGTGGTTGTCTTGCCCTTCTTCTCCTCCACTTCATCCTGAAGTTTCTCAACGACTGACTGGATCTCAGTGACCTTCACATCTAAGTCATAGAACTTCTGCTCCACGATCCTCTCCAAGCTCTGCTGGTTTTGAGTCAGGGTAGCCAATCCCTTCTCAATCCTCAGGGTGGAGGCAATCAAGTAGTCAAGCTGATCCTGCTTGCTCTTCAGAAGATACTGAGATGCTTCTTCAGTAGTTAGCATCCTTGCAGCCTTTTCAGCCCTTGCCTTCTCCTTCTTGGCTTGTGCATGCACAGAAGATGGTTCATTTTCATCCATCACCACAGTGTTGTCCTCAAAGTCTGGGTAGATGGGCAGGTGCTCCTTGTCCAGCAGATATGTGCCAATGCCCATCTTGGAGTTGATCAGCTCCTGGATATGTGGGGCATACCCACAACTCCTCTTCTGATCTGCATCTGTCCTCTTTATGGTTTCCATTATTAGGCTCATGACTTTGAACTTCTGTGGGACATCAAAGATGTGAAGCAAGTTAATTGCATGGCCTCTGATCATCTTGTGATCACCTGACTTTGGCAAGAGAGTGTGCCTGAGGATCCAGTTGATAGTTGGCAAGCCTAACAGAAGGTAATGTACATATCCAAACTTGTGTGTCTCAAGAGCAGCATCTGGGATCTCCTTGTACATGCGTGCCATGGTGTTGTGATCCTTCTTCTTCTTGGCATAGACATCCAAGTCATCTTCACTCTCTTTTGGAGCATTGATCAATTTCGCCCATTCTGCAACTGTGGACTGGTACCTAGTACCTTCAAACATCTAGACAATCCTTCCATCTGGGTAGAAGTGAGCTATGGAGTAGAACTGCATGATGAGCTCATCATTCCATTTTGTGAGCTTCTGAGCCACAAACTCATCAATTCCACAAGCCTTGAAGCTCTCATATACACCGGGGAAGTGATCCTCGTTTTCCTCAATGAATGACCAATTGACCCATCTCATGTCACACACTATGGGCTTCTTGTCAAGCAAGATGGTCTCATAGAAGTCTTGCTGTTCCTTTGTATGGAACCTGTAGTCCACAACAGTACTTCTCCTGGTGGCGTATGGATCAGACTCTCTCCATAGCCTTAGACCAAAGTCCTTCCTGACTTTCATGTTCTCTACAACTGGATGAGCATCATTGTGATCTGGAATTTTTGGCTTCAACTTCCTGAAGACAACAGAATCATCTTCTTCTTCCATTGCAGCTTCAAGCATTGGGGCCTTGTTCTTCTCTGCTGCTGGGATGTTCCTGGTGCTCCTCTTGGGTGCAGTTTTGGGTTTTGGAGCAGCTGGCTTAGGAGTTCCTTTGGGCTTAGATGGAGCAGCCCCTGATCTTATGGCATCTCCCATAAGCTTTTGAGCTTTGGGTGCTGGTGCTGCATCCTCTTCCTCTTCCTCTTCTTCAGAGTCTTTCATGATTAAATATTTCCCAAGCACTCTGGCAGTGGTTTTCTTGACCCTCTCTTTCCTTTTCTTTTCTGCCACAACCTGCTCTTTGGGTGCAGATCCCAAAGTCTCTTGAGTGAATGATCTGGCTTTTGACATTGGAGCTCTCTTGGCAGGAACATTTTGCTTCATCCCTGGCTTGGTGGCAGTAGCTGTGCCATATTCCTTTTTCAGGACTTTCCTCTTTGAGGTGGTTTCTTCTTCCTCAACCACATAGTCCTCATCCTCTGACTCTGAGGTTCTTTTCTTGCTGGCCCTTGTGGCAGCCTTTGGCAGATTGCTGGGTGTGCTCCTGCTTCCATCATCTGAGCTGCTAGAGGGACTAGTGCCCTCACTCAAGTGAACCTACTCCTCAGACTTGTTCTGACTGTCACTTTGATCTGACATGATGCAAACACTAACAACAGACCCTGTGAATAGATTATAGATGAGGTAGAGTGGATGAGCATCACAAAGTACAGAGGTTTTTGCAAAAGAATGAGTTAAAAATTTAGTTTTAGTTTTCCATAAAAAACATTTCGGATCTACCGATTTGCAAACTCTGGGATACCGAAGCAGCTTTTGGAACCTAAACTAGTGAACTCGGTCAGACCGAGTCACAGCTCGGTGGCACCGAGACTGCTAGGGTTTCACAAAGTGCTGAACTCGGTCACACCGATTTGCAATTCTTGTTCAGACCGAGAATCACATGTGCAATGGCCTGAGCCAAATCGGTGGAACCGATTTCATCAACTCGGTCGGTTCGAGATGGTTTCGGCGGAAACCAAACCCTAAATTTTCAATTCATGACTAAACTACGGAGTGTTTTCGATGGATAGATTGATCTCAATCGTGGCAAGATACATGGCAAAGCAATGTGCTGGGGAATCGGAGTTAGAACAACACAAAGTTCAAGTCCATACCCTAGTTCGACGATGAACTTGCTACGGCGGCAACGGCGGAGACGATCCCATTGATGGCGGCGGAGACCAGCGACAGGAGGCGGCTGGCGATGAGGAGGATGATCCAGAGACCCAAGGAGGCAGAGCAGGCTAAGCATAGGCGAGGAGGTTTGGAAAGTTTTCCAAAATTTGACCCATGGATATATATAGCCTGACCCTGTCGGTGTGACCGAGTGGAACAACTCGGTGTCACCGAGATTCATAACTGCAAGCAGTTACTGAAACTCGGTGTGACCGAAAAGTTCAAATCGGTTGCACCGAGATTTAAAACCTAGATCAACTTAGTGATCTCGGTATGACCGAAATGGATGAATCGGTTAGACCGAAACACATAAAGAAGTTTTGGAACTTTAAGTCTATGACAAATCGGGGACTCCGAGTCCTCACACAGAGTGGTTCGAATCTGACTTGATCAAACTTTGTGATGCAGCATGAATAGAGTTTGAGACGAGAAAAGCATAGATAGCTAGAGAAGGTTCTTAGGCATTCTTGTCCATCCACTTGGCCAAAAGAAAAGGAAACCAATCAATCAAAACAACAAGTGGATTTCCTCGAATGAGTAAATTATGCAACCAACATGCTCACACAATAAAATGACAAATGAAATATGTGGCAAAGCATGCACAAACAATTCTAGCATCTATCAAGCAATTGGCGATGACTAGGTCATCTATATATGAGTATATTGACTTAGGAGTCAAATGAGAACATTTGATCATAGGTCATACTCATCGTGTAAGCACAGGTGGGGTTACCACTTTTACATAAAGCGTTGTTGTGTTCACACCATTAGAGTTGCTTTAACTCAATTGTTAGAGCAAAGCTCCCCCTAGATGTGATATCCCCCCTAAGAGGGATGAACTAACCTTGGGTTTTGTCGATGATGACTTCATGTAGGTGTTGAATATGTGGATGCTCTAAGTTGATGTAGATCATTCGGAGCTGTCCTTTGGAGTGAGTTGCACTTTCAATACCTACACGAGTTAGTCCCACAAGGAACAAACAAGGATATCCATAGACATAGAGTGATGCACACACAAGATGATGTCTATGAGAGCATTAGGTTACCTTGTCCCTTGTCTTACCAACAAGAGGGTTTGTGACTCCTTGAACTAGTGCAAGATGTGGAAGTTGATTGCACTTGTTCTTGCCAAAATGATATGAGTGAAGTATGTTGGTGGAGTCACCCTCAAGAACTCTCTATTTCTTCTTCTTTGGGATCGACACCATCTTGATGGGAATACTCGGAGTTGTAGTTGTACTTGATGAAGTGGAACTTGATGTAGTCTTGGGAACCCACTTGACCAAGGCCTTAGGAGCTTCTTCAAATGCATCAATTTCCTCTTGAAGCTTGTCCTTGCCTTTTTGCTTGTGGTCTTGTGGTGGAAGATCATCTTGAGCTTGTGTCCCTTTGGAAGAAGTAGGATCATACTTCTCTTGTTGAGGAACAAACTTCGTCTTGGGGTATTGATCTTCTTCCCACTCAACTCCGTTGGCATTGAACATTTGTTCAAAACCAATACCTTGATTCTTCCGGTGCCTTCCTTGCTTGCGTACAATTTCCTCGAATTGCTTACTCCCGACAAGGCTCTTGTAAACACCTTTCTCTATGATTCCCTTTGGACCTTTGGCCATGAAGCATATTCCAATTCCTTCATTTGGTGAATCAAATATGTCATAGGAGTTGGTTGACACAAGTGCTAGACTGGCAACACCTTCATCTTGAGTATATTCGGAGTCGGAGTGGTAGCTTCTCTCGGAGTGACTGTCGGAGTCGGAGCCGGATACCCATTCACCAACATGAGCTTGATGTCTTCGTTTTGTGTAGCTCCTTGATGACTTGTCCTTCCTTTTTGAATCCTTGCTTCTCCGAGAGGGTCTTCATTCATAATGATCATCCCTACTCCTTCTCTCCCTCGATGGTGATTCTTCTCTTCTACTTCTTCTTTTGGGAGAATCTTCTCTTCTGTTGTGGGGAGCCGTACACTCATTGGAGTAGTGTCCGGGTCTTCCACAATTGTAGCAGTTTCACTCTCGACTAGAAGATCTTTTGTCAATGTAGGACCCTGACTTGGAACTTCTCTCTTTGCTTCTACTCTTGTAGAACTTGTTGAAGTTCTTCACCATTAGGCTCAATTCTTCATTGAAGGTTTGTTTCTCACTTGATGATGTGGGAGCTTCACATGAGGCTTTGTAAGCACCACTTGACTTGTTATGGAGCTCCTCCTTATCCTTGTGTGACATCTCATGAGCAACAGTTCTTCCAATGACTTCCGTTGGCTTGAGATCTTTGTAATTAGGCATCATTTGGATCAATGTGCATACGGTATCGTATTTTCCATCCAAGGCTCTTAGGATCTTCTTGATGATGAATTTGTTGGTCATCTCTTCACTTCCTAAGCCGGCAATCTCATTTGTGATAAGAGCAAGCCTAGAGTACATTTCAGCGCCACCTTCACCATCCTTCATTTTGAACTTGTCAAATTGACTTTGAAGCACATCCAACTTGGATTCCTTGACGGAGTCGGTACCTTTGTGCATATCAATCAAAGTATCCCAAATTTCCTTTGCATTCTCAAGACGGCTGATTTTGTTGAATTCTTCGGGGCACAATCCGTTGAAGAGGATATCACAAGCTTGAGCATTGTATTGCAGCATCTTCAACTCTTCCATGGTAGCTTCACGATTTGGTTCTCTCCCATCAAAGAATTCACCTTGCAAGCCAACACACACAATAGCCCAAACGGTGGGGTTATGTCCAAGAATATGCATTTTCATATTATGCTTCCAACTAGCAAAATTAGTACCATCAAAGTAAGGACCTCTATGGTGGTAATTTCCCTCGCTAGACGCCATATTCTCCTAGGTTGTGAAACCAAGGCTATGACTTACAAAAGCTATGAAAATCAAGGCAAATGGAGACCAAAGCTCTAATACCACTTGTAGGATCGAAAGTATGCCTAGAGGGGGGTGATTAGACTACTTGACCAAATAAAAATCTAGCCATTTCCCAATTTTAGTTCTTGGCAGATTTTAGCAACTTTGGACAAGTCAAGCAATCTTAACACAATTCAAGCAAGCATGCAAAGAGTATATGAGCAGCGAAAAGTAAAGCATGCAACTTGCAAGAATGTAAAGGGAAGGATTTGGAGGATTCAAACGCAATTGGAGACACGGATGTTTTGTCGTGGTTCCGATAGGTGGTGCTATCGTACATCCACGTTGATGGAGACTTCAACCCACGAAGGGTAACGGTTGCGCGAGTCCATGGAGGAGGGCTCCACCCACGAAGGGTCCACGAAGAAGCAACCTTGTCTATCCCACCATGGCCATCGCCCACGAAGGACTTGCCTCACTAGCGGTAGATCTTCATGAAGTAGGCGATCTCCTTGCCCTTACAAACTCCTTGGTTCAACTCCACAATCTTGTCGGAGGCTCCCAAGTGACACCTAGACAATCTAGGAGACACCACTCTCCAAGAAGTAACAAATGGTGTGTTGATGATGAACTCCTTGCTCTTGTGCTTCAAATGATAGTCTCCCCAACACTCAACTCTCTCTCACAGGATATGGATTTGGTGGAAAGAAGATCTGAGTGGAAAGCAACTTGGGGAAGGCTAGAGATCAAGATTCATATGGTAGGAATGGAATATCTTGGTCTCAACACAAGTGTAGGTGGTTCTCTCTCAGAAAATATAGGTTGGAAGTGTAGGTTTGTTCTGATGGCTCTCTCCATGAATGAACAGGAGGTGGAGGGGTATATATAGCCTCCACACAAAATCTAACCGTTACACATAACTTTCCAAACTCGGTGGGACCGAATGATTAAACTCGGTCGGACCGATTCAGCAAAGCTAGTGACCGTTAGGGTTTTCGGTGGGACCGACATGCAACTCGGTAGGACCGATATGATTAGGGTTAGGGCATAACGTAATCTCAGTGAGACCGATTACACAAACTCGGTGAGACCGATTTTGGTAATAAGCTAACCAGAGAGTTGGCCAGGTAAACTCGGTGGGACCGATCGCTCATTTCGGTGAGACCAAAACGTTACGAAGGGAAAACAAAGAGTTTACATTGCAATCTCGGTGGGACCGAGATCCCTATCGGTGAGACCGATTTACCTAGGGTTTGTGGCAGTGGCTATGACATTTGAAACTCGGTGGCGCCGGATAGAAAGAATCGGTGGGGTCGAGTTTGACTTTTGGTATAGGTCATATGTGGATGTGAGAAAGTAGTTGAGGGTTTTGGAGCATATCACTAAGCATTTTGAGCAAGAATCTCATTAAGCAACACCTCATCCCTCCTTGATAGTATTGGCTTTTCCTATAGACTCAATGTGATCTTGGATCACTGAAATGGAAAATGTAGAGTCTTGAGCTTTGAGCTTGAGCCAATCCTTTGTCCTTAGCATTTTGAGGGGTCCACTTTTCTCATCCATGCCATGCCAATCATTGAGCTTTCCTGAGATATTAATCTTGAAATAGCATTATCTCAGTGAGCTATATGTTGTTAGGAATTACCAAAACCACCTAGGGATAGTTGCACTTTCAACCCTTAACTAGTCTCTGTTCATTCTGCAACTCTTGAGTTACTAATCTCAACAACTGAACTGGTATCAAATACCGAGGGGTTGCTATAAGCACTAGTAAAGTGCACATCAATACCATGCATATCAAATATACCTTTGTTCACTTTGCCATCCTTCTTATCCGCCAAATACTTGGGGCAGTTCTGCTTCCAGTGACCAGTCCCTTTGCAGTAGAAGCACTTAGTCTCAGGCTTAGGTCTAGACTTGGGCTTATTCACTTGAGGAGCAACTTGCTTGCTATTCTTCTTGAAGTTCCCCTTCTTCCCTTTGCCCTTTTGTTGAAACTAGTGGTCTTGTCAACCATCAACACTTGATGCTTTTCTTGATTTCTACCTTCGTCGATTTCAGCATCACGAAGAGCTTGGGAATCGTTTCCGTTATCCCTTGCATATTATAGTTCATCATGAAGTTCCAGCAACTTGGTGATAGTGACTAGAGAACTCTGTCAATCACTATATTATCTGGAAGATTAACTCCCACTTGATTCAAGTGATTGTAGTACTTAGACATTCTGAGCACATGCTCACTAGCCGAGCTATTCTCCTCCATCTTGTAGGCAAAGTGCTTGTCAAAGGTCTCATACATTTCGACATGGGCATGAGTCTGAAATACTAATTTCAACTATTGTAACATCGTATATGCTCTGTGGCATTCAAAAAGTCTTTGAAGCCCCGATTCTAAGCCGTAAAGCATGGTGCACTAAACTATCAAGTAGTCATCATATCGAGCTTGCCAAACGTTCATAACGTCTGCATCTGCTCCTACAATCGGTCTTTCACCTAGCGATGCATCAAGGACATAATTCTTCTGTGCAGCAATGAGGATAATCCTCAAATCACGGATCCAATCCGCATCATTTCTACTAACATCTTTCAACTTAGTTTTTCTCTAGGAACATATCAAAATAAACGAGGAGCTACATCGCGAGCTATTAATCTACAACATAGTTATGAAAATACTGTCAGGACTAAGTCCATGAAAAATTAAAGTTCAATTAATCATATTTAAGAACTCCCACTTAGATAGACATCCCTCTAATCATCTAAGTGATCACGTGATCCAAATCAACTAAACCATGACCGATCATCACGTGAAATGGAGTAGTTTCCAATGGTGAACATTACTATGTTGATCATATCTACTATATGATTCATGCTCGACCTTTCGGTCTTAGTGTTCCGAGGCCATATCTACATATACTAGGCTCGTCAAGTGTAACCCGAGTATTTCTGCATGTGCAAAACTGGCTTGCACCCGCTGTATGTGAACGTAGAGCTTATCACACCCGATCATCACGTGGTGTCTCGGCACGACGAACTTTAGTAACGGTGCATACTCAGGGAGATAACTTGTACCTTGAAATTTAGTGAGAGATCATCTTATAATGCTACCGCCTAACTAAGCAAAAGAAGATGCATCAAGGATAAAAATCACATGCAATCAAAATATGTGACATGATATGGCCATGATCATCTTGCGCCTTTGATCTCCATCTCCAAAGTACCGTCATGATCTCTATCTTCACCGGCATGACATCATGATCTCCATCATCTTGATCCCTATCAATGTGTCATCACATGGTCGTCTCTCCAACTATTGCTTTCGCAACTATTGCTATCGCATAGCGATATAGTAAAGCAATTACATGGCACTTGCATCTTAGGCAATAAAGAGACAACCATAAGGCTTCTGCCAGTTGCTGATAACTTTAACAAAACATGATCATCTCATACAACAATTTATATCTCATCACATCTTGACCATATCACATCACAACATGCCCTGCAAAAAAAATCAGACATCCTCTGCTTTGTTGTTGCAAGTTTTACGTGGCTGCTATAGGCTGAGCAAGAACCGTTCTTACCTACGCATCAAAAACCACAACGTGGTATAGTGATTGCTTTTTGGTCTTTAGAAAGAACCCTGTTCATTGAATCCGATTCAACTAAAGCTGGAGAAACAGACACCCGCTAGCCACCTGTGTGCGAAGCACGTCGGTAGAACCACTCTCGCGTAAGCGTACGCGTAATGTCAGTCTGGGCTGCTTCATCCAACAATGCCGCTAAATCAAGAATCAACTAGTGACAGCAAGCAATATGTATATACCCACACCCACAAATCCTTTGTGTTCTACTCATGCATATGACATCTACACATAAACCTGGCTCGGATGCCACTGTTGGGGAACGCGGTAATTTCAAAAAAATTCCTACGCACACGCAAGATCATGGTGATGCATAGCAACGAGAGTGAAGAGTATCGTCCACGTACCCTCGTAGACCGTAAGCGGAAGCGTTATGACAACGCGGTTGATGTAGTCATATGTCTTCACGATCGACCGATCCCTAGTACCGAACGTACGACACCTTCGCGATCTGCACACGTTCAGCTCGGTGACATCCCGCGAACTCACGATCCAGTAGAACTTCGAGGGAGAGTTTCGTCAGCACGACGGCATGATGACGGTGATGATGATGCTACCGGAACAGGGCTTCGCCTAAGCACCGCTACGATATAACCGAGGTGGATTATGGTGGAGGGGGGTACCGCACACGGCTAAAAGATCAACTGATCAACTTGTGTGTCCATGGGGTGCCCCCTCCCCCGTATATAAAGGAGTGGAGGAGGGGGAGGGCCGACCCTCTCTATGGCGCGCCCTGGGGAGTCCTACTCCCACCGGGAGTAGGATTCCCCCTTCCATGTAGTAGGAGTAGGAGGGAAGGAAAGGGAAAAGAGAAGAGAAGGAAGGAGGGGGTGCCGCCCCTCCCCCTAGTCCAATTCGGACTAGGCCTTGGGGGGCGCAGCCTCCCCTCTCTCTTTCCCCTAAAGCCCAATAAGGCCCATATACTCCTCGGCGAATTCCCGTAACTCTTCGGTAGTCTGAAAAATACCCGAATCACTCGGAACCTTTCCGATGTCCGAATATAGTCGGCCAATATATCGATCTTTACGTCTCGACCATTTAGAGACTCCTCATCATGTTCCCGATCTCATCCGGGACTCCGTACTACCTTCGGTACATCAAAACACATAAACTCATAATACTGATCGTCACCAAACGTTAAGCGTGCAGACCCTACGAGTTCGAGAACTATGTAGACATGACCGAGACACATCTCCGGTCAATAACCAATAGCGGAACCTGGATGCTCATATTGGTTCCTACATATTCTACGAAGATCTTTATCGGTCAAACCGCATAACGGTATACATTGTTCTCTTTGTCATCGGTATGTTACTTGCCCGAGATTCGATCGTCGGTATCTCAATACCTAGTTCAATATCGGCAAGTCTCTTTACTTGTTCCATAATGCATAATCCTACAACTAACTCATTAGTCATGTTGCTTGCAAGGCTTATAGGGATGTGCATTACCGAGAGGGCCCAGAGATACCTCTCCGACAATCGGAGTGATAAATCCTAATCTCGATCTATGCCAACTCAACAAGTACCATCGGAGACACCTATAGAGCACCTTTATAATCACCCAGTTACGTTGTGACGTTTGGTAGCACACAAAGTGTTCCTCCGGTAATCGAGAGTTGCATAATCTCGTAGTCATATGAACATGTATAAGTCATGAAGAAAGCAATAGCAGTAAACTAAAACGATCAAGTGCTAAGCTAACGGAATGGGTCAAGTCAATCACATCATTCTCTAATGATGTGATACCGTTTATCAAATTACAACTCATGTCTATGGCTAGGAAACTTAACCATCTTTGATTCAACGAGCTAGTCAAGTAGAGGCATACTAGTGACACTCTATTTGTCTATGTATTCACACATGTACTAAGTTTCCGGTTAATACAATTCTAGCATGAATAATAAACATTTATCATGATATAAGGAAATAAATAATAACTTTATTATTGCCTCTAGGGCATATTTCCTTCAAAACCTATGAACTATGAGGAAGCGATGATGAGCCCAGATTCTGAGAGATGGCTTGAGGCCATGAAATCTAAGATAGAATCCATGTATGAGAACAAAGTGTGGACTTTGGTGGACTTGCCCGATGATCGGAAATCCATTGAGAATAAATGGATCTTCAAGAGGAAGACAAACACTGATAGTAGTGTTACGATCTACAAAGCTCGACCTGTCAAAAAGGGTTTTTGACAAATTCAAGATGATGACTACGATGAGATTTGCTCACTCATATTGATGCTTAAAGTCTGTCCGAATCATGTTAGCAATTGCCATATTTTATGAAATCTGACAAATGGATATCAAAACTGCATTCTTAATGGATTTGTTAAAAAAGAGTTGTATATGATACAACCATAAGGTTTTGTCAATCCTAAAGGTGCTAAAAAAATGTGCAGGCTCTAGCGATCCATCTATGGACTGGTGCAACCATCTCGGAGTTGGAATATACGCTTTGATAAGCTGGTCAAAGCATATGGTTTTATACAAACTTGCGGTGAAGCCTGTATTTACAAGAAAGTGAGTGGGAGCACTACAACATTTCTGATAAGTATATGTGAATGACATATTGTTGATCAAAAATAATGTAGAATTTTTCTGGAAATCATAAAGGAGAGTTTGAAAGGAGTTTTTCAAAGAAAGACCTCGGTGAAGCTGCTTACATATTAAGCATCAAGATCTATAGAGATAGAACACGACACTTGATAAGTTTTTTCAATAAGTACATACCTTGACAAGATTTTGAAGTAGTTCAAAATGGAACAGTCAAAGAAGGAGTAAAGATGTGTAAGACTCAAAACACGACAGAAAATAGAAGAGAATGGAAGTCATTCCCTATCCCTCAGCCATAGGTTCTATAAAGTATGCTATGTTGTGTACCAAACCTTTTTGTGTACCTTGCCATGAGTTTGGCAAGGGGGTACGATATTAATCCAGGAGTGGATCACTTGACAGCGGTCAAAATTATCCTTAGAAGACTAAGAAAATATTTCTCAGTTATGGAGGTGATAAAAGAGTTCGTCGTAAAGAGTTACGTCGATGCAAGCTTTTTACACAGATCTAGATGACTCTAAGTCTCGATCTAGATACATATTGAAAGTGGGAGCAATTAGCTAGAGTAGCTCCATGCAGAGTATTGTAGACATAGAAATTTGCAAAATACATACAGATCTGAATGTTGCAGACTCGTAGACTAAACTTTTGTCACAAGAAAAACATGATCACTCTTTGGGTGTTAATCACATAGCGATGTGAACTAGATTATTGACTCTAGTAAACCCTTTGGGTATTAGGCACATGAAGATGTGAACTATCACATAAAGATGTGAACTATTGGTGTTAAATCACATGACGATGTGAACTAGATTATTGACTCTAGTGCAAGTGGGAGACTGAAGGAAATATGCCCTAGAGGCAATAATAAAGTTGTTATTTATATTTCCTAATATCATGATAAATGTTTATTATTCACGCTATAATTGTATTAACCGGAAACTTAGTACATGTGTGAATGCATAGACAAACAAAGTGTCCCTAGTATGCCTCTACTTGACTAGCTCCTTAATCAAAGATGGTTATGTTTCCTGACCATAGACATGTGTTGCCATTTGATGAACGGGATCACATCATTAGAGAATGATGTGATGGAAAGCACCCATCTGTTAGCTTAGCACTATGATCGTTTAGTTTATTGCTATTGCTTTCTTCATGACTTATACATGTTCCTATAACTATGAGATTATGCAACTCCCAAACACTTAGTGTGCTATCAGACATCACAACATAATTGGGTCATTATAAAGATGCTCTATAGGTGTCTCCAATGGTGTTTGTTGAGTTGGCATAGATCGAGATTAGGATTTTTCACTTCGTGTATTGGAGAGGTATCTCTGGGCCTTCTCGTTAATGCACATCACTATGAGCCTTGCAAGCAATGTGAATAATGAGTTAGTCATGGGATGATGCATTACGGAACGAGTAAAGAGACTTGCCTGTGACGAGATTGAACTAGGTATGATGATACCGATGATCGAATCTCGGGCAAGTAACATACCGATGACAAAGGGAACAACGTATGTTGTTATGCGGTTTGACCGATAAAGATCTTCGTAGAATATGTAGGAGAAAATATGAGCATCCAGATTCCGCTATTGGTTATTGACCGGAGATGTGTCTCGGTCATGTCTACATAGTTCTCGAACCCGTAGGGTCCGCACGCTTAACGTTAGATGACGATTTATATTATGAGTTATGTGATTTGATGACCGAAGTTTGTTTGGAGTCCCAGATGAGATGACAGACATGACGAGGAGTCTCGAAATGGTCGATAGGTAAATATTCATATATTGGAAGGCTATATTCGGACATCGGAAAGGTTCCAAGTGATTCGGGTATTTTTCGGAGAACTGGGGAGTTACGGGAATTCACCGGGGGAAGAATTGGGCCTTATTGGGCTTTAGTGGAAAGGAGAGAAGGGCCACAAGGGGAGGCAGCGTGCCCCCCATGGGCTGGTCTTTCCTTCTCCCTCTCCCTCTTCTTCCTTCTTCTCCTACTTGGACTAGGAAAGGGGGAAACCTACTCCTACTAGGAGTAGGAATCCCCCTTGGGCGCGCCCCTTGAGGCCGGCCCTCCTCCTCCTCCCCTCCTTTATATACTGGGGATGGGGCACCCCATAGACACAAGTTGATCTTTAGCTGTGTGTGGTGCCCCCTCCACAGTTTTCCACCTCGGTCATATTGTCGTAGTGCTTAGGCGAAGCCCTGTGTCGATAACTTCATCATCACCATCAACACGCTGTCGTGCTGACGGAACTCACCCTCAGCCTCAACTGGATCAAGAGTACAAGGGATGTCACCGAGTTTAACATGTGCAGATCGCGGAGGTGTTGTGCGTACGGTACTTGATCGGTTGGATCGCGAAGATGTTCGACTACATCAACCGCGTTACTAAACGCTTCCGCTTTCGGCCTACGAGGGTACATAGACACACTCTCCCCTCTTATTGCTATGCATATCCTAGATAGATCTTGCGTGATCATAGGTAAATTTTTTGAAATTCTGCGTTCCCCAACACGAAGCACGTCGATAGAACCGGTCTCATGAACCTGGTCATGTAATGTCGGTCCGGGCCGCTTCATCCAACAATACTGCTGAATCAAAGTAAGACGTTGCTGGTAAGCAGTATGACTATTATCGCCCACAACTCATTGTGTTCTACTCGTGCATATAACATCTACACATAGACCTGGCTCAGATGCCACTGTTGGGGAACATAGTATTTCAAAAAATGTACCTATGATCACGCAAGATCTATCTAGGAGATGCATAGCAACGAGCGGGGAGAGTGTGTCCACGTACCCTCGTAGACCGAAAGCGGAAGCGTTTAGTAACGCGGTTGATGTAGTCGAACGTCTTCACGATCCAACCGATCCAAGCATCGAACATACGACACCTCCGCAATTAGTGCACGTTCAGCTTGATCACGTCCCTCGAACTCTTGATCCAGTTGAGGCCGAGGGAGAGTTCTTGAGCACGACGTTTGGAGACGGTGATGATGAAGTTACCGGCGCAGGGCTTCGCCTAAGCACTACGATGATATGACCGAGCTGTGTAACTATGGAGGGGGGTACCACACACGGCTAAGAGAAGACTTGGTGTGCCTTTGGGGTGCCCCCTCCCACATATATAAAGGGGGAGGAGAGGAGGCCGGCACTAGAGGGGGCGCGCCAAGGGGGGTGTCCTACTTGGACTCCCGGTCCAAGTAGGATTCGACCCCCCCCCCCACCTTTCCTTTCCAAATAAGGGGGAAGGGGGAAAGAGAAGGAGGAGAAGAAGGAAAGGGGGGCCGCCCCCAACCCTAGTACTATTTAGATTGGGCTTGGGGGGCGCGCGCCTCCACCTAGCTGCCGCCTCCTCTCTTCCACTAGGGCCGATGAATGCCAGTAACCCCCCGGGGGGTTTCGGTAACCTCCCGGTACTCCGGAAAATGTCCGAACCTTTCTAAAACCATTTTGGTGTCCAAACATAACCTTCCAATATATCAATCTTTATGTCTCGACCATTTTGAGACTCCTCATCATGTCTGTGATCTCATCCGGGACTCCGAACAAATTTCAGTTTATCAAAACACATAACTCATAATACAAATCGTCATTGAACGTTAAGCGTGCGGACCCTATGGGTTCGAGAACTATGTAGACATGACCGAGAAACATCTCCGGTCAATAACCAATAGCGGAACCTGGATGCTCATATTGGATCCTACATATTCTACGAAGATCTTTATCGGTCAAACCGCATAACAACATACATTGTTCCCTTTGTCATAGGTATGTTACTTGCCCGAGATTCGATCGTGGTATCATCATACCTAGTTCAATCTCGTTACCGGCTAGTCTCTTTACTCGTTCCGTAATGCATGATCCCGTGGCTAACTCATTAGACACATTGCTTGCAAGGCTCATAGTGATGTGCATTATCGAGAGGGCCTAGAGATACCTCTCTGATACACAGAGTGACAAATCCTAATCTCGATCTATGCCAACTCAACAAACACCATCGGATACACCTGTAGAGCATCTTTATAATCAGCCAGTTACGTTGTGACATTTGATAGCACACAAGGTGTTCCTCCGGTATTCGAGAGTTGCAAAATCTCATAGTCAGAGGAACATGTATAAGTCATGAAGAAAGCAATAGCAATTAAACTAAAAGATCATTATGCTATGCTAACAGATGGGTCTTGTCCATCACATCATTCCCTAATGATGTGATCCCGTTCATCAAATGACAACACATGTCTATGGTTAGGAAAAATAACCATCTTTGATTAACGAGCTAGTCAAGTAGAGGCATACTAGGGATACTCTGTTTTTCTATGTATTCACACATGTACTAAGTTTTCGGTTAATACAATTCTAGAATGAATAATAAACATTTATCATGATATAAGGAAATATAAATAACAACTTTATTATTTCCTCTAGGGCATATTTCCTTCACCACCGACTCCCGCCTTCATCTAGAGTATTAAGTTCATAGAACAGAGTAATGCATTAAATAAGATGACATGATGTAGCGGGATAAACTCAAGAAACATGATGAAAACCCCATCTTGTTATACTCGATGGCAATAATACAATATGTGTCGGTTCCCCTTCTGTCACTAGGACCGAGCACCGAAAGATTGAACCCAAAGCTAAGCACTTCTCCCATTGCAAGAAAAACCAATCTAGTTGGCCAAACAAAATCGATAGTTCGAAGAGACTTGCAAAGATATCAAATCATGCATATAAGAATTTAGAGGAGAATCAAATAATATTCATAGATAAGCTGATCATAACTCCACAATTCACCGGATCTCGGCAAACACATCGCAAAAGAGTATTACATCGAATAGATCTCCAAGAACATCGAGGAGAACATGGTATTGAGAATCAAAGAGAGAGAAGAAGCCATCTTGCTACTAGCTATGGACCCGTAGGTCTATGGTAAACTACTCATGCTTCATCCTAGAGGCAATGATGTTGATGTAGAAGCCCTCCGTGATCGAATCCCCCTCCAGCAGGACGTCGGAAAAGGCCACTAGATGGGATCTCAAGGGTACAGAAGGTTGCGGCGGTGGAAAAGTGGTTTCATGGCTCCCCTGGAAGGTCCTGGGATATTTGAGAATATATAGGCGGAAGAAATAGGTCGGTGGAGTCATGATGGGCCCACAAGGGTGGGGGGCATGCCCTACCCCCTGGGCGCGCCTCCCGACCTTGTGGCCGCCTCGTGGCTTTCCTCACGTGCACTCCAAGCCCTCTCGATGTCTTTTGGTTCAAGAAAAATCATCGCAAAAGTTTCATTCCATTTGGACTCCATTTGGTATTCCTTTTCTGTGAAGCTCTAAAAAAAGGGGAAAAAAGGAACTGCCACTGGGCTCTAGGTTAATAGGTTAGTCCCAAAAATAATATAAAATAGCATATTAATGCATATAAAACATCCAAAACAGATAATATAATATCATGGAACAATCAAAAATTAAAGATACGTTGGATACGTATCAAGCATCCCCAAGCTTAATTCCTGCTCGTCCTCGAGTAGGTAAATGATAAAAATAGAATTTTTGATGTGGAATGCTACCTAACATATTTATCCATGTAATTCTCTATATTGTGGAATGAACATTTAGATCCGTATGATTCAAAATAGAAGTTTAATATTGACATAAAAACAACAATACTTCAAGCATACTAACAAAATAATTATGTCTTCTCAAAATAACATGGCCAAAGAAAGCTTATCCCTACAAAATCATATAGTCTGGCTATGCTCTATCTTCATCACACAAAATATTCAAATCATGCACAACCCCGATGACAAGCCAAGCAATTCTTTCATACTTTTGATGTTATCAAACCTTTTCAACTTTCACTCAATATATGAGCGTGAGCCATGGACATAGCACTATAGGTGGTATAGACGGTGGTCGTGGAGAAGACAAAAAGAAGGAGATAGTCTCACATCAACTAGGCGTATCAACGGGCTGTGGAGATGCCCATCAATAGATATCAATGTGAGTGAGTAGGGATTGCCATGCAACAGATGCACCAGAGCAATAAGTTTATGAAAGCATAAAAAAAACTAAGTGGGTGTGCATCCAACTTGCTTGCTCATGAAGACATAGGGCATTTTGAGGAAGCCCATCATTCGAATATACAAGCCAAGTTCTATAACCAAAAATTCCCACTAGTAAATCAAAGTGACAATATAGGAGACTCTCTATCATGATGATCATGGTGCTACTTTGAAGCACAAGTGTGGCAAAAAGGATAGTAACATTGTCCCTTCTCTCTTTTTTTGGGCCTTCTCTTTTTTTATTTGGCATTTCTCTCCCTTTTTTTATTTCCTCACATGGGACAATGCTCTAAAATGAAGATCATCACACTTTTATTTACTTACAACTCAAAAATTACAACTCGATACTTAGAACAAAATATGACTCTATATGAATGCCTCCGGCGGTGTACCGGGATGTGCAATGAGTCAAGAGTGACATGTATAAAAAATGATGAACGGTGTCCTTGCCACAAATACGATGTCAACTACATGATCATGCATAGCAATATGACAATTATGGAGCGTGTCATAATAAACGGAATGGTGGAAAGTTGCATGGCAATATATCTCAGAATGGCTATGGAAATGCCATAATAGGTAGGTATGGTGGCTGTTTTTAGGAAGGTATAAGGTGGGTCTATGGTACCGGCGAAAGTTGCGCGACACAAGAGAGGCTAGCAATGGCGGAAAGGTGAGAGTGCGTATAATCCATGGACTCAACATTAGTCATAAAGAACTCGCATACTTATTGCAAAAAATCTATTAGTCATCGAAACAAAGTACTATGTGCATGCTCCTAGGGGGATAGATTGGTTGGAAAATACCATTGCTCGTCCCTGACCGCCACTCATAAGGAAGACAATCAAAAAAATATCTCATGCTCCAACTTCATTACATAACGGTTCACCAAAAGTGCATGCTACGGGACTCACAAACCTTAACACAAGTATTTCTCAAATTCACAACTACTTACTAGCATGACTATAATATCACCATCTTCATATCTCAAAACAATAATAAGGAATCAAACTTCTCATAGTATCCAATGCACTTTATATGAAAGTTTTTATTATATCCCTCTTGGATGCTATCATATTAGGACTATTTTTATAACCAAAGCAAATTACCATGCTGTTTTAAAGACTCTCAAAATAATATAAGTGAAGTGTGATAGTTCATAAATTTCTACAAAATAAAACCATCGCCGTGCTTTAAAAAGATATAAGTGAAGCACTAGAGCAAATTTGCCTAGCTCAAAACATATACGTGAAGCACATAGAATATTCTAATAAATCACGATTCATGCGTGTCTCTCTCAAAACGTGTGTACGGAAAGGATGATTGTGGCAAACTAAAAATCAAAGACTCAAATCATACAAGACGCTCCAAGCAAAACACATATCATGTGGAGAATAAAAATATAGCCTCAAGTAAAGTTACCGATAGACAAAGACAAAAGAGGGGACGCCTTCCGGGGCATCCCCAAGCTTAGGCTCTTGGCTGTCCTTGAATATTACCTTGGGGTGCCTTGGGCATCCCCAAGCTTAGGCTCTTACCACTCCTTATTCCATAGTCCATCAAATCCTTACCCAAAACTTGAAAACTTCACAACACAAACCTCAATAGAAAATCTCATAAGCTCTGTTAGTATAAGAAAATAAATCACCACTTTTGGTACTATTGTGAGCTCATTCTTTATTTATATTGGTGTAATATCTAATGTATTCCAGCCTTTCCATGGTTCATACCCCCCCCCCCCGATACTAGCCATAGATGCATCAAAATAAGCAAACAACACACGAAAAGTAGAATCTGTCAAAAACAGAACAGTCTATAGAAATTTGGAGATTTAGAATACTTATGTAACTCCAAAAATCCTGAAAAAATAGGACGACCTAAGATTTTTTTATTAATCTCCTGAAATAAGAATTAGTATTTTATCGCGCTTCTGCTAAAAATTAAAATTGTTTACCTGAGCACAAAAGTTTCTGTTTTTCAGCAAGATCAAATCAACTATCACCGTAAGCTATCCCAAAGGTCTTACTTGGCACAAACACGAATTAAAACATAAAACCACATCTAACCAGAGGCTAGATGAAATACTTATTGCAAAGCAAAAACAAAAATAAAATTGGGTTGCCTCCCAACAAGCGCTATTGTTTAACACCCTTAGTTAGGAATAAAACACGAATAGATCTAAGTGTTGTCATCTTTGGTGTGCAATCCATAAGTGGCTCTCATAATAGATTCGTAAGGCAATTTAATTTTATTTCTTGGGAGGTGTTCCATGCCTTTCCTGAACGGAAATTGAGGTCTAATGTTTCCTTCTTTCATATCAATAATTGCACCAATTGTTCTAAGGAAAGGTCTACCAAGAATAATAGGACATGTAGGATTGCAATCTATATCAAGAACAATGAAATCTACTGGGACATAATTCCTATTTGCAACAATAAGAACACCATTAATCCTTCCCATAGGTTTCTTAATAGTGGAATCTGCAAGATGCAAATTTAAGGAACAATCATCAAATTCACATAAACCTAACACATCACATAAAGTTTTTGGAATCGTGGAAACACTAGCACCCAAATCACACAAAGCATGGAATTCACAATCTTTAATCTTAATCTTAATAGTAGGTTCCCACTCATCATAATGTTTTCTAGGGATAGAAACTTCGAATTCAAGCTTTTCTTCAAGAGATTTCATCATAGCATCAACGATATGTTTAGTAAAAGCTTTGTTTTGATTATAAGCATGAGGAGAATTCAACATGGATTGCAACAAGGAAATACTATCTATTAAATAAAAATTATCATACTTAAATTCCTTGAAATCCAAAAGAGTGGGTTCATTGCTATTTAAATTTTTGACCTCTCCAATCCCACTTTTATTAATTTTTGCATCAAGATCTAAAAACTCCGAATCATTGAGACGCCTTCTAACTAAAGTTGACTCATCTCCAGTCTCATCTTTATCAAGATTTATATTAGAAAACAAAGATTCAATAGGAGTCACATCAATCATTTTAAGATTTGCATCATTATTTTCACGGAAACTAGAAGAACACGCTTTTATAAACCAATCTTTTTAGCACACATCTTAGCAGTTGTTTCTTTGCACTCATCAATGGAAATTCTCATGGATTTGAGAGACTCATTGATATCATGCTTAGGTGGAATAGATATAAGTTTCAAAGAATCAACATCAAGAGAAATTCTATCCACGTTCCTAGCCAAATCACCAATCTTAAGCAATTTTTCTTCAATCAAAGCATTGAAATTCTTTTGCGAACTCATAAATTATTTAACACTATTCTCAAATTCAGAGGGAATCTTATTATAATTTCCATAAGAATTGTTGTAGGAATTACCATAATTCTTAGAGAAATTACCAGGAAACGGCCTAGGATTAAAATTACCTCTATACGTGTTATTACCAAAATTGTTCCTACCAACAAAATTTACATCCATAGATTCATTATCATTATCAATCAAAGTAGCGTATCATTAGGGTCAGTAGGAGCACTCTTGATAGCAAATAATTTCATAAGCTCATCCATCTTTCCACTCAAAACATTAATCTCTTCAATTGCATGCACTTTTTTACTAGTGGAAGATCTTTCGGTATGCCATTGAGAATAATTAACCATAATATTATCTAGGAGTTTAGTAGCTTCTCCTAAAGTAATTTCCGTCAAAGTACCTCCCGCGGCCGAATCTAAAAGATTTCTAGAAGAAAAATTCAATCCGGCATAATTTTTTTGTATAATCATCCACAAATTCAAACCATGAGTAGGGCAATGTCATATCATTAATTTCATCCTATCCCAAGATTGTGCCACATGTTCATGATCAAGTTGCTTAAAATTCATAATATCGTTCTTATGGGAGATTATCTTAGCGGGAGGAAAATACTTGGAAATAAAAGCATCTTTACACTTTTTCCATGAATCAATATTGGTTTTAGGCAAAGATGAAAACCAAGTTTTAGCACGATCTCGAAGTGAGAACGAAAATAGATTCCATTTAACAATATCATTATTCACATCTTTTTTATTTTGCATATCACACAAATCAACAAAATTATTAAGATGGGATGCGGCATCTTCATTGGGAAGGCTGGAAAATTGATCTTTCATAACAAGATTCAGCAAAGCGGTATTAATTTCACAAGATTCCACATTAGTAGCAGGAGCAATCGGGGTACTAATAAAATCACTGTTATTGGTATTGGAAAAGTCACACAATTTGGTATTATCTTGAGCCATCGTGACAAAGCAAGCAATCCAACAAACAAGCACACAAAAAGCAAGCGGAGAAGAAGGACGAAAGAGGGGCAAAGAAAAAGAAAATTTGTTCAAAAATCATTTTAGAACCGGGGGAGAGGAAAACGAGAGGTGAATGGCAAATAATGTAATGCAAGGGATGAGAGTTTATGATGGGTACTTGGTATGTCTCGGCTTGGCATGGATCTCCCCGGCAACGGCGGCAGAAAATCTTCCTGCTACCTCTTGAGCTTGCGTTGGTTTTCCCCTTGAAGAGGTAAGGGTGATGCAGAAAAGTAGAGTAAGTATTTCCCTCAGTTTTGAGAACCAAGGTATCAATCCAGTAGGAGACAACGCACAAGCCACCGAATACCTGCACAAAAAACACCAACTTGCACCCAGCGCAATAAAAGGGTTGTCAATCCCTTCACGGTTATTTGCAAAGTAAGATCTTATATAGATGTATAAACAGTAAAGTAATATCTTTGGTATTCTTGGTTTATGGAACGGAAAGTAAAAGATTGCAAAGAAAGTAAATAGGAAACTAAAATTGTAGATCAGAAACTTATATGATGGAAAGTAGACCCGGGGGCCATAGGTTTCACTAGAGGCTTCTCTCAAGATAGAAAATATTACGGTGGGTGAACAAATTACTGCCGAGCAATTGATAGAAAAGCACAAAGTTATGACGATATCTAAGGCAATGATCATGAATATAGGCATCATGTCCGTATCAAGTAGACCAATGATGTCACTTGAAGCTACGTCGGCATTTCCCCAAAGAGGAAGGGATGATGCAGCACAGTGACGGTAGGTATTTCCCTCAGATGTGAAACCAAGGTTATCGAACTAGTAGGAGAACCAAGCAACACAACATAAACAGCACGTGCAAACAAATAACAAATACTCGCAACCCGACGTGTAAAAGGGGTTGTCAATCCCTTTCGGGTAACGGCGCCAGAAATTGGCAAATGGACGTGAGAGAGTTGTAAATATTGATAGATCGAACACCAGATAAAATAAATTGCAGCAAGGTATTTTTATATTTTTGGTTTAGTAGATCTGAAAATAAATGCAAAGGAAAAGTGGATCGCAAAGGCAAATATATGAGGAAGAGACCCGGGGCCGTAGGTTTCACTAGTGGCTTCTCTCGAGAAAAATAGCAAATGGTGGGTGAAAAAATTACTGTTGGGCAATTGACAAAACTTCAAATACTCATGACGATATCCAGGCAATGATCATTACATAGGCATCACGTCCAAGATTAGTAGACCGACTCCTAACTGCATCTACTATTATTACTCCACACATCGACCGCTATCCAGCATGCATCTAGTGCATTAAGTTCATGGAGAAACGGAGTAATGCAATAAGAAAGATGACATGATGAGATCTATCTATGTAGAGATAGACCCCATCGTTTTATCCTTAGTAGCAACGATACATACGTGTCGGTTCCCCTTCTGTCACTAGGATCAAGCACCATAAGATCAAACCCACTACAAAGCACCTCTTCCCATTGCAAGATAAACAGATCAAGTTGGCCAAACAAAACCCAAATATCGGAGAAGAAATACGAGGCTATAAGCAATCTTGCATAAAAGAGATCAAAGAAACTCAAATACTTTCATGGATATAAAAAGATAGATCTGATCATAAACTCAAAGTTCATCGATCCCAACAAACACACCGCAAAAAGAGTTACATCATATGGATCTCCAAGAGACCATTGTATTGAGAATCAAGAGAGAAAGAGGAAGCCATCTATCTACTAACTACAGACCCAAAGGTCTACAAAGAACTACTCACGCATCATCGGAGAGGCACCAATGGAGGTGGTGAACCCCATGCGAGATGGTGTCTAGATTGGATGTGGTGGTTCTGGACTCTGCGGTGGCTGGATGAATATTCCGTCGACTCCCCTATGGTTTTGGTAATATTGGGGTATTTATAGAGCAAAGAGGTGGTTCGGGGGGCCCCCGAGGTGGGCACAACCCACCAGGGCGCGCCTGGGCCTCCTGGCGCGCCCTGGTGGGTTGTGCTATCCTCGGAGCACCCCCCCCAGGCGCAGCCAGGGCCCATTATGTTTCTTCTGGTCCATAAAAATTCTATGTAAAGTTTCATGGCATTTGGACTATGATTGGTATTGATTTTCTGTGATGTAAAAAACAGCAACTAACACTTGGCACTATGTCAATAGGTTAGTACCAAAAAATGATATAAATGACTATAAAATGATTATAAAACATCCAAGATTGATAATATAACAGCATGGAACAATAAAAAATTATAGATACGTTGGAGACATATCATCATCCCCAAGCTTAACTCCTACTCATCCTCGAGTAGGGAAGTGATAAAAATAGAATTTTTGATGTGGAATGCTGCCTAACATGTCATATCATATTCTTTTCTTTGTGGCTTGGACATTTGGACTTTTATATTGTTCAAAGCAATAGTCTAGTTTTGACATGATAATTTAAATACTCGAGCATATCAACAAGCAACCATGTCTTTCAAAATATCAACGCTAAAATAAGTTATCCCTAGCCCATCATGCTCAATCATTGATCCATTCATGAAACACACTCACATATTAGCTACACCCAATACTCAAGTACGATCATATTGCCTCCTAGTTGGTGCTTTTATAAGAGAAGATGGAGACTCAAAAATAAAAATTGCATAAAGTAAAAGAAAGGCCCTTCGCAGAGGGAAGTAGGGATTTGTAGAGGTGCCAAAGCTCAAAGCGAAAAACTTAGAGATAAAAACATTTTGGGAGGTGTATCCATCCCACCAACGAAAATGACATAGGGTTCCCAACACTTTCCATGCTTAGATATATCATAGGAGGTTACCAAACAGAAAATAAAGTTGATTCCTTTTACCACCATACTTTCACTTTCCATGCCTAACTGTATCCACGAGTGCCTTCCATACCAACACTTTCCAAGGAATTTATTATTTGACAACATAAAGTAAATTCATTTCTTTTCATTTTAGGACTGGGCATCCCTAATACCTTTGCCTTACTCTTGTGCAATGACAAGTGAATAAACACTCATCATGATAATAACACATCTAGCATGGAAAATATTAGCCACCCCTCACCGCTCCGCGAGCGAAACAAACACACAAAAAAGAAGTTTATTTGAAAATTAGAGATGGCACACACAAATTTGCTTAGAACGGCAAAATAATACTGCATATAGGTAGATATAGTGGACTCATGTGGCAAAACCGGTTTAAAGGATTTTGGATGCACAAGTAGAGATCATACTTAGTGCAAAATGAAGGCTAGCAAAAGATTGAGAAGCGACCAACCAAGAAACGGATAATCTCATAAGCAAGCATTAAGCATAATTAACACCGAATAATGCACCATAAGTAGGATATAATTTCATTGCATGACTATTGACTTTCGTGCTTGCATAGGGAATCACAAACCTTAACACCAATATTCTTACTAAAGCATAATTACTCATCAACATAACTCACATATCACATCATCATATCTCAAAACTATTACTAAGAATTAACTTTATTTTGTCCAATGATCTTCATGAAAGTTTTTATTATATCCTTCTTGGATATCTATCACTTTGGAACTAATTTTCATGTGTTGCTTTTCATAAGCTCAAACAAATATAAATGAAGATGATGAACATAATATTTCTTTCTTTCTCTCAAATTAATTTAAGTGAAGCAAGAGAGAATTTCTTGAGAAGTTTACTAACTCTCAAATAAATCTAAGTGAAGCAAGAGAGCATTTCTTCAAAAATACTAAGCACACCATGCTCAAAAAGATATAAGTGAAGCACTAGAGCAAGTCCATA